>NC_060123.1:618579678-618880344 GCF_021461395.2 Schistocerca americana | reverse complement strand
GATTTACTGCGGCGTGTACGACATTCGTTACGCCAGGGATTGCAATTGTGTGCAGCAAATGATGGCCACAACATTGAACATCTATTGGCCTGACATGTCGGGACACACTCTATTCCACTCCGTAATAGAAAACGGAAACCACGTGTGTACGTGTACCTCACCCCTCATGGTAATGTACATGTGCGTCAGTGAAAAAGACCAATAAAAAGGTGTTAGCATGTGGGCGTAATGTGCTGTTCCAGTCTCTTCTGTACCTAAAGTCCATCACCGTTCCCTTTGGATCCCAACGTAATTCGGTGCTCTCCGATACACACGATCGAACAGCGGAGGAGTGGTAGTCAAGCGTCAACTTTAGGTTACAATATCTCCGGATGTAATTAACATTTTACAATGCAACAAACGGCACTGATTACATATTTGTTTGTATGTTAAGATGTGCTAACGAAACTAATGGGGTTCCACTTAAAAAAAACGTAGGTTTGTGTTAAAAAACATATTTCCGTGCATTTTTTTATGGTTTGTATTAACCAGTTACACTAGCCCCTATCCACACGTTTGGTCTGTGGAATCGATTCGTCAGTATTTGATGTGGTTTACGAAATATATCCAGCGGTAATGTTAGGTGACTCACCCTGTATTAGTGAAACATCGCAAGAACACAGGTTAATGTAAGCCCTAGATAAGCCATAGAAAATACAAAATACTGGCACATTTATAACCGGTGTAGCCGCGAGAATGTTGAACACAAGCATGCAAACATGCACTTATTGTGTTGTACAGGTGCTGGATGTCAGTTTGCGCATGGATTTTTATGGCCGTTGCTCTCGGTCGGTCAGCATGGAGACGGTTAGTGCTGGTAGTGGCTGTCGCTAGAGGTGAAGTTCAGTGATGTCCCGTGTTTACTCCACTGATGGCGTATCTGGTGACCGAGCCGGCCAAGGCAACATGCAGACACACTGCAGAGCACGTTGGGTTACAACAGCGTATGTGAGCGAGTGTTATTGTTTTAGGAAACATCCTCTGGAATTCTCTTCATGAATGGCAGCACAACAGGTCGAATCACAAACAGACGTACAATTTAGCAGTCAAGGTGCGTTTGATAACCACAACACCGCCACTGCCGTCATACGGATCGCACACCATACCATAACTCCAGGTGTAGGCCCAGTGTGCCTAGCACCCAGACAGGTGGATTGCAGGCTCTCCGCTGGCCTTCTAACCAACACACGATCATCACTGGCACCGAGACCGACCATACGTTCTCGTGACCATCGCTGTCAGCAATCATGTACAGTGGCTACATTCCTGCCAAACCTTTCCACAGCATCATAAAGGAATAGCCACGACCTCGTAACCCTATTCCACGGCCCTGCTCAAACTTAGTGAGACGTTGATTGCAGCGTCCTTGTCGCCTTAAAAGCATTCTTGACTAACATCAACACACAACGTCCAATCTCAAAGGCAACTAACGCTCACGGCCATTGCAGAGACTGTTTAAAGTGAACATGACATGTATCTGAATAGTCACGAAACTAACGCCACTCTTATGCGACTACCACGAAATCTGAGCAGACGTAATCTTCCTGATGTAGAAACACGCCTACCAACTTTCATTTACGTCTCACAGCACCTTCTTGCTGTTGCGATTTTCCGTATGTGTATGATTAGAGGAAGACATTACTTTATGGCAAGCTATAGACGATGACTCTATTCACAGTTGATCGTGTAAGGACAGCAACCAGCCACAAATTTACTTTGAGTTCCTTTATTCAAAGGAAACCGTTACCGGTTTCGAATCGTTGCGATTCATCATCAGACGGTTTACACGCTCTCTTTTTACATTTGGTGTGTTTTCTACAGATTAATTGTCCTAAAATATAAATAAAACACAATTACAAACACGCCACGTACAGATGGTTACGTTGAAGATTTTCGTTGCATGTGACTCACGTGAAACGTCGGTTTCGAGTGATTGTTTCTATAACGTTCATCCAATCGATGTAAATGCATTCCCACTGCATCCTCGTTGTTGCACACGTAATAGTTCTCACTGTACACTTTAGATTTGTCACTGAGTTCATTCCAACCACGCACCACATGTTTTGGTACATACAAAGAGCTTACAAACATATGGGTGTCACAGATGCTATGATATATCGTAACATTTGACGATGATGTCCTATGTGTGGAAAGGATCATATATTCTTTTACAAAACTGTAATGTCTTTTACATTAGTGTAGAGAGATTGAATATATATTTTTTAAATAAATAAATAAATAAATATATATATATATATATATATATATATATATATATATATATATATATATATATATATATATATATATATAAATCTGTTATTGTTAATTTAATTATAAAGTTATTTATATATATTTAGAGCTGTATAGGTAAAATAGTACATTATTTTATTACATTTGGCAGCATGAGAATTATAGTAACATATAAATTTTCTACTTGATCTGCAGATAGGTGTATTAATATTATTTGCTTTGGAGGCTGGAAAGTAATTTTTGGAAATTTTTCAGGAAAGGGGCGTTAGCCAACTCTGTTTGTTCGTTAAGGATATAGTCTGGGGTGCTGTTTTTGTGTGTGTGTATTTCTAATTCTTCTAGTATATTCATTGTGGCCCCTTTTTCTGTTAGATGTAAAACCTTTAAGTTTTCCTCAATGTTACCCACTGAATGGTTTTCTTCAGCAATATGGGCTGCAAATGCGGATTTGTTCAAGTTACCAAGTCTTAGGGCGTCAATATGTTCTTTATATCTAATTTCAAAACTTCTGCCTGTCTGTCCAATGTAGAATTTCGGGCATGAAACTAATAAAAGCATTAACTATCTTGACCTGAAAATTTGCAATAGTAACAATAAACATCAATTCAGTATTTACAGAAAACCTACCACCACAGATGTCAGTATTAGCAACTCATCTTGCCACCCCCATCAACAAAAAATGGCATATTTCAGAATGATGCTACACCGAATTAAAAAAGTACCAATGAGTGACACAGACCAACAAAATGAAATCAATATAATTAAAACAGTTGCTCATAATAATGAATATAAACCCACAATAATAGAAAAACTCCACAACAAAATGCAGACAAAACCCACAGATCCACTTCACAGCAGTCACTTCAAGCCAAATCAGTGTGCCACTGAAGCCAAACCTAAATATGCTACTCTCCCATATATAGGCCCACTTTCATACCAAATAGCAAACTTATTTAAAAAGAAGAAAAATATCAGAATCAGCTTTTCCACAAAAATTAAATTACAACAAAAAGTGATACATGATGTAAACACCTGTAAGAGTCCCTAACGTAAATCAGGAATATACAAACTCATGTGTAATACATGCCCAAAATTCTACATTGGACAGACAGGCAGAAGTTTTGAAATTAGATATAAAGAACATATTGACGCCCTAAGACTTGGTAACTTGAACAAATCAGCATTTGCAGCCCATATTGCTGAAGAAAACCATTCAGTGGGTAACATTGAGGACAACTTAAAGATTTTACATCTAACAGAAAAAGGGGCCACAATGAATATATTAGAAGAATTAGAAATACACACACACAAAAACAGCACCCCAGACTATATCCTTAACGAACAAACAGAGTTGGCTAACGCCCCTTTCCTGAAAAATTTCCAAAAATTACTTTCCAGCCTCCAAAGCAAATAATATTAATACACCTATCTGCAGATCAAGTAGAAAATTTATATGTTACTATAATTCTCATGCTGCCAAATGTAATAAAATAATGTACTATTTTACCTATACAGCTCTAAATATATATAAATAACTTTATAATTAAATTAGCAATAACAGATTTATATATATATATATATATATATATATATATATATATATATTTAAAAAATATATATTCAATCTCTCTACACTAATGTAAAAGACATTACAGTTTTGTAAAAGAATATATGATCCTTTCCAAACATAGGACATCATCGTCAAATGTTACGATATATCATAGCATCTGTGACACCCATATGTTTGTAAGCTCTTTGTATGTACCAAAACATGTGGTGCGTGGTTGGAATGAACTCAGTGACAAATCTAAAGTGTACAGTGAGAACTATTACGTGTGCAACAACGAGGATGCAGTGGGATTGCATTTACATCGATTGGATGAACGTTATAGAAACAATCACTCGAAACCGACGTTTCACGTGAGTCACATGCAACGAAAATCTTCAACGCAACCATCTGTATGTGGCGTGTTTGTAATTGTGTTTTATTTATATTTTAGGACAATTAATCTGTAAAAAACACACCAAATGTAGAAAGAAAGCGTGTAAACCGTCTGATGATGAATCGCAACGATTCGAAACCGGTAAGAGTTTCCTTTGAATAAAGGAACTCAAAGTAAATTTGTGGCTGGTTGCTGTCCTAACACGATCAACATTTGTCTTCAAAAACAGCCACGATCTCCAATATGTCATCATATGACAAAATTGCGTCTATTCACAGTGTTTAAATGATCTTCTTGGTCTTCTCCTGTTACTCGATCACACCGCTGCTCGACCACGAGGACTACTGATTTTGTACCGTTAACTCAGAGAAACCAGTTATTCATGAATATGACAAATGATATCAGTGTGAGCATTTACATTTTTTTTCCAATTTCCGACTCTAAACTGCTTTTCGTTTGTGCAGACTACTCCGAATGTATTCCTTTCTTTCCCAAAGCTTCTCCAGGAGCTCAAAAATGAAGTTATCCACAGATCCAAAGACACTCTGCTGTTTATACCCCCTAAATGCTTGTGAAAATTGCGAACACTTATAACACAACTTTTCTCCTGCTGCAAGTTCTTATGGCGTGGGTGCTCGATTAGCAGGACCTCATATTATGTAATACTAAATAAAAAAAACATGTATTCACAAATATGATTAACAACATGTTTGCATGACAGGCTTTATAATCAGAAATATACCTTTATTTTTACTTATTTATTGATTTTTGTCGAATCTCCAACTGTTAATTCGCATCTGATCCATGGTGCTGCAAACTGTCAGCAGCGGTTCAGGGTGAACTGAAAGCCTAGTGCGTTTTTTCCTCATTTTTTATCTCGTTTGCTGAATCGGAATTGCAACGAATAGTCCCAGGAAAAGCCTTTTTCCACACGAGCATCAAGCAGGAGGAAATCGACAGAACTAGACAACTTGAGATACTTGTTCCTTCCGAGAGACGACAAAAAAGAGAGTTGAGATTTGTCCCCACAACTCTTTGTTAGGGCTCATCTCTAGATTGCAACAGATTCTCTCTAGAAACAGAAGATATGTTCTGCACTAAATTTAGAAAATAATAACGACCGATTCAAACAGTTTTGTCAAAATATTAAAATTTATTTGCATGTGCTAGCCACAATGAAATCCAATGTCAACGCAATGAACTCCAGTGAGAGAATGAGTACATCGAGATTTTGTGCTATATGTGTTGTATGACGTCATCAGTATCATGAAATATCCTGTCTCTTGTTGTTGTTTCCCTCTTGCACTAAAGGAAATTCTGTCCTTCAAAGGACGTTGTAATACTTCCACATTGCCGCGCGTTCTATGGCATTGACCGCGCCAGTAAGCCCTTACATGAAAGCAAGATAACCCGGGTCTACGTGGGAGATATCTGAACTATGTTGTACGCGTGCTAGACGAATCAGCGCTTTTTGCGAAATGCCTCGCAAGCGTTTTAATCGATATATATATATTGTTATCTGTCGGTTTCGATGTTAGAAAATTCCTGCTCCACTGTTTGCGCATAGAAAAACGAGGGCTTTATCTCGCAAAAAGTCATTCCTACAGAGAATTCAGAGCCACAGAAGCATAGTAGCAAATTCGATTCCCGGGTTACTGAACTAACTGCCAAGTTTCCAAAGCAGTGTTGTGTTTACTGTGAGTCTTGTTGTGATAGACTTTAGCAGACAGAATGTTAACTTCATAAGCCTATCAAGGTCGGGAAGGTGATTTTGAATAGTTCCAACAAGTCACTATATTTTGACTGCACCTTCGATACCTCCCTACATCAATTATATCTAAGGAGGCACCAGGAATCAAACCCACGTTCTTCCGCACCGAAGGAAATTACCTAGAATGCGGATGTGGTTGATCATATTGTGTACGCAAAACTATGATAAACTCTGACTCTGCCCTCTCGCACTTTCTCCTTCTCTCTCTCTCTCTCTCTCACACACACACACACACACACACACACACACACTCTCTCACTCTCTTTCCCTCTCTCACTGCAATGCAAACACGAATGAAATACTGCCATACGGGAACGAGACTACAGTTTGTCAAGTGTGTAACCGTAAATTAAAGAGTTATTCTCGGTGCAAGACCTCACTGAATTCGGGAGTATCCATATGTATTCATTTCTAGCTTGAGAAAATCCAACGTTTAACGAATAATGATAACAATAACTATAATAATAATATAATATTAATGCACAAACCAACACTATTTAGGATTATTGAAGACAAAAGACTGGATCGGAAAATACAGAAAATCATTCAGCAGACGTTAACAAATACAACATCCTAAGTGAAATTACCGAGAAAACTTTCTAAACCGCACGAGATAAAAACTGGTGTTACATCTACATCTACATTTATACTCCGCAAGCCACCCAACAGTGTGTGGCGGAGGGCACTTTACGTGCCACTGTGATTACCTCCCTTTTCTGTTCCAGTCGCGTATGGTTCGCGGGAAGAACCATTGTCTTAAAGCCTCCGTGCGCGCTCGAATCTCTCTAATTTTACATTCGCGATCTCCTCGGGAGGTATAAGTAGGGGGAAGCGATATATTCGATACCTCATCCAGAAACACACCCTCTCGAAACCTGGCGAGCAAGCTACACCGCGATGCAGATCGCCTCTCTTGCAGAGTCTGGCACTTCAGTTTGTTAAACATCTCCGTAACGCTATCACGATTACCAAATAACCCTGTGACGAAACGCACCGCTCTTCTTTGGATCTTCTCTATCTCCTCCGTCAACCCGATCTGGTACGGATCCCACACTGATGAGCAATACTCAAGTATAGGACGAACGAGTGTTTTGTAAGCCATCTCCTTTGTCGATGGACTACATTTTCTAAGGACTCTCCGAATGAATCTCAACCTGGTACCCGCCTTACCAACAATTAAGTTTATATGATCATTCCACTTCAAAGCGTTCCGCACGCATACTCCCAGATATTTTACAGAAGTAACTGCTACCAGTGTTTGTTCCGCTATCATATAATCATACAATAAGGGATGCTTCTTTCTATGTATTCGCAATACATTACATTTGTCTATGTTAAGAGTCAGTTGCCACTCCCTGCGCCAAGTGCCTATCCGCTGCAGGTCTTCCTGCATTTCGCTACAATTTTCTAATGCTGCAACTTCTCTGTATACTACAGCATCATCCGCGAAAAGCCGCATGGAACTTCCGACACTATCTACTTGGTCATTTATATATATTGTGAAAAGCAATGTCCCATAACACTCCCCTGTGGCACGCCAGAGGTTACTTTAACGTCTGTAGACGTCTCTCCATTGATAACAACATGCTTCCGTTTGCTAAAAACTCTTCAATCCAACCACACAGCTGGTCTGATATTCCGTAGGCTCTTACTTTGTTTATCAGGCGACAGTGCGGAACTGTATCGAACGCCTTCCGGAAGTCAAGGAAAATAGCATCTACCTAGGAGCCTGCATCTAATATTTTCTGGGTCTCATGAACAAACAAAGCGAGTTGGGTCTCACACGATCGCTGTTTCCGGAATCCATGTTGATTCCTACAGAGTAGAATCTGGGTTTCCAAAAACGACATGATACTCGAGCAAAAAACATGTTCTTAAATTCTACAACAGATCGACGTCAGAGATATAGGTCTATAGTTTTGCGCATCTGCTCGACGACCCTTCTTGAAGACTTGGACTTCCTGTGCCCTTTTCCAATCATTTGGAACCTTCCGTTCCTCTAGAGACTTACGGTACACGGCTGTTAGAAGGGGGGCAAGTTCTTTCGCGTACTCTGTGTAGAATCGAACTGGTATCCCGTCTGGTACAGTGGACTTTCCTCTGTTGAGTGATTCCAGTTGCTTTTCAATTCCATGGACACTTATTTCGATGTCAGCCATTTTTTCGTTTGTGCGAGGATTTAGAGAAGGAACTGCAGTGCGTCCTTCCTCTGTGAAACAGCTTTGGAAAAAGGTGTTTAGTATTTCAGCTTTACGCGTGTCATCCTCTGTTTCAATGCCATCATCATTCTGGAGTGTCTGGCTATGCTGTTTTGAACCACTTACTGATTTAACGTAAGACCAGAACTTCCTAGGATTTTCTGTCAATTCGGTACACAGAATTTTACTTTCGAATTCACTGAACGCTTCACGCATAGCCCTCCTTACGCTGACTTTGACATCGTTAAGCTTCTGTTTGTCTGAGAGGTTTTGGCTGCGTTTAAATTTGGAGTGAAGCTGTCTTTGCTTTCGCAGTAGTTTCCTAACTTTGTTGTTGAACCACCGTGATCCTTTCCCGTCCCTCACAGTTTTACTCGGCACGTACCTGTCTAAAACGCATTTTACGATTACCTTGAACTTTTTCCGTTAACACTCAACATTGTTAGTGTCGGAACAGAAATTTTCGTTTTGATCTGTTAGGTAGTCTGAAATCTGCCTTCTATTACTCTTGCTAAACAGATAAACCTTCCTCCCTTTTTTATATTCCTATTAACTTCCATATTCAGGGATGCTGCAACGGCCTTATGACCACTGATTCCCGGATCTGCACTTACAGAGTCGAAAAGTTCGGGTCTCTTTGTTATCAGTAGGTCCAAGATGTTATCTCCACGAGTCGGTTCTCTGTTTAATTCGTCGAGGTAATTTTCGGATAGTGCACTCTGTATAATGTCTCTCGATGATCTGTCCCTACCACCCGTCCTAAACATCTGAGTGGCCCAGTCTATATCTGGTAAATGGAAATCTCCACCTAAGACTATAACATGCTGAGAAAATTTATGTGAAATGTATTCCAAATTTTCTCTCCGTTGTTCTGCCACTAATGCTGCTGAGTCGGGAGGTCGGTAAAAGGAGCCAATTATTAACCTAGCTCGGTTGTTGAATGTAACCTCCACCCATAATAATTCACAGGAACTATCCACTTCTACTTCACTACAGGATAAACTACTACAAACAGTGACAAACACGCCACCACCGGTTGCATGCAATCTATCCTTTCTAAACACCGCCTGTACCTTTGTAAAAATTTCGGCAGCATTTATCTCTGGCTTCAGCCTGCTTTCTGTACCTATAACTGTGGTGTCACCGCCAGACACCACACTTGCTAGGTGGTAGCTTTAAATCGGCCGCGGTCCATTAGTTCATGTCGGACCCACGTGTCGCCACTGTGTGATCGCAGACCGAGCGCCACCACAAGCCAGGTCTCGAGATACGGAATAGCACTCTCCCCAGTTGTACGGACGACATTGCTAGCGACTACACTGACGAAGCATCGCTCATTAGCCGAGCAGATAGTTTGAATAGCCTTCAGCTAAGTCCATGGCTACGACCTAGCAAGGCGCCATTAGCCTTACATAGCAATTGATAATTATCGTCTAAAGCATGTCTCAACAAGAACGATGTATACAACAAGGATGGATTAAAGTTAGTATTCCAAAAGCAACGTACTTTTCTTTAGAGCATTCATTGAGCATTCTGTTTCAGACTTCCCATTATTCTGCGTGAGATTATAGCTTGCATATCGGCCCCCTCAAAATAACACTGTGTCGGCACTTCTGTCGACACATCAATAACGATTTCAGCATCGGTGCTTTCTATCAGCGCTTGAAGTTCCGGTACTTTACCAATGCAGCTTCGACAGTTTACAATTACAACACCGATTGCTGCTTGGTCCCCGCATGTCCTGACTTTGCCCCGCACCCTTTGAGGCTGTTGCCCTTTCTGTACTTGCCCGAGGCCATCTAACCTAAAAAACCGCCCAGTTCACGCCACACAAGCCCTGCTACCCGTGTAGCCGCTTGCTGCGTGTAGTGGACTCCTGACCTATCCAGCGGAACCCGAAACCCCACCACCCTATGGCGCAAGTCGAGGAATCTCCAGCCCAAGGTTAGACAAGGTAATGGGTTGTCGCCTTTATTGTTCAATGTAGTTCTAGATAGAGTTTGACAAGGTAATGGGTTGTCGTCTTCATTGTTCAATGTAGTTCTAGATAGAGTCATGGAAGAATGGTAAAAGAAACTTGAAAAAGAAAAATTGCAGGAAACCAATTTCATTAGGAACCAAAAGAATAAGCTACCAATCTCCTACTTAGCCTTTGCAGACGATCTCACAATAATGGGAGATTCTTGTGAGATGGCTATAAAACAGATAGAAACTCTAAAAGGATGCTCAGAGAAAGTCGGCCTCCAGATATTATTTGAAAAGACAGTGGTTACAACAACAAATTTAGAAATTTTCAAATTACAAACCAAATATGGAGAAATCAACAGAGTATCACACTTTAAATATATCTAGGAGAAATTATCTCTGAAAAATATGCACAACACGAAAGAATATAAAAAGCTCGTAAAAGTTTAGGATTAGTGCAAAACCCTACAATAAAAATTACTTATCTTTAAACGCCAAAATTAAACATTACAAAACAGTGATTAAACCATCATTGATGTATGCCAGCGAAACCTTGACGCTAAACAGGAAAACTGGTATAGAAAATCTAAAGAAACAAGAATGAAAGATAATTAGAAAAATTTTGGGATCAAGATGGCCCGAGAATGGATATAGACTACAGAAAACGTCCAAAATTGAAGAATATTCTATTACAGGAACAGAAATGTGGGTAAGGCGCCTCAAATTCTACGGCCACATAATGAGGCTTCCCCAACACAGACTAACTAAAAGAATAGTAAAATACGCGAATTCCCTTGCTAACGGAGGAGAATGCGTCCAAAATGTTAAAAAACACATGGAACTAGACAAAATCACCAAAGAAGAAATAGAGGTAAGGAACAATTTTAGAATAAAAGTAGAAGAATGGGAGGTTAAACCACAGACAAAAGTCCGAAGAACCGGAACAAAATGGAGCGAAGAAAGAAGATATGAATTCTGGCAAACAAAGAAAAACTGGTAGGCAAATAATAAGAACCAGAAGAAGAAGAAGAACGGAAAATGAACCATCTTTACTTGGCGTCTTCCACTCTGAGAGCTTTGCGACTAATAATAATAATAATAATATCTCTCTCTGAGGGTGGGGAGTCAAAGCACATAGGCTCACCAATACATAAATGATATACGCATCTGGTGTAGGAGTTCCTGGACACACAAAATCGCGGTTTACGTGTGCGATAACTTGGGAAAGAGAGAGAAAGGGAGAGCGAGAGAGACTGTATATTCATACTAGCTTCTTTAAAAAAAAATGGTGAAGATAGGATTTCATCAACACGTTTTTAAGGAAGTCCTTTTTTCTTTTTAGAAAGGCCGTGTCAGCTAGATAAGAGAAGCAGTAGCGCATATACAAGATTTTTGTTTTAAGTTATCTCGAAAAATGCTGATTGTACACAAAACATTCCAGATGGAAAGTTAATATTAGTAAAGGGACCATTTGTCTCTGCTACAGCTTGTTTCCTCCCAACCACCCTTCCTTTGTAGACTGTGACACCTTTGTACTTTAAGATGGAAACCCTCATTTTTATCACATATTCGGAGTCTACGCCAAAACATGCACACTATTTAGTCAAATTATATTTTTTCTATTCGTGGTAGATGGCGCCGTAATCGATACTATCAAATGGGCCTGTTTTTGCAGTTAAGAAACGACGCATTTAAATCGGCATTTCATTCACGATGTAAATGTAAGTCTTTTTGTTCTAACGGTTGACATTTATGTTAGAAATTTAGTTTAGTGTTTCAAATTTGATTGAGTAAACAAAACGGCTAGCCGTTTCAGTGCCTGGTTAGAAACTGCGTTCAGCGTGATCCAGATACAACGCCGTGTCTGGAATAATTTTCTGGTCCCTTCTTGATTTCTGATATCGATGAGTCCGCTGCCCTCTCACCATGAGGATGCTTGACACGGGTGAGTCCCCTTGTGTCTCACCATTGGGATGCTCGATTTCGGTGAGTGCCATTAACTCGCGCCCCTGGCGTGATTTATGTCGGTGAGTATCCATGGCAGGTGCACTTATCACTATCACTTCATGGACAATTTAAATTCTTAGAATGAGTGTGGTTTGTATTTACAGGTAGCCACGTAGAGGCCAGCGGGAGAGTTATGGAGGCTAGATGTAAACACACTCCGCAATCAACCGCCCTGATATCGGGGCTCGAGGGCGGCCCCGAAATCAATCGTTCTCATCGTTTCAGGACTCACCTCAATCAACTCTACAGCGAACATAAAACAATGTTAACGTATTTGCCAGAGATGTCCAGTCAAGCCATAATATTTTCACTGAACAAACACATTTGCAACAGTTAAGTAACGTTCGAACATGAATATTAACTTTAAGAACACAAAGGTTTACGCAGATGAAGTGTACGATCGATTGCGTTTGTTCTTAATTACGTAATCACGGACAGTTAAATTTGCCGATTACAGCGCCATCCACCACGGATGGGAAAAAATAGTTTCTCTAAACATTACGTATTTTTTGGCGTACAATCCGTATATGCAATGTAGGTTAGCGCAGAATAGGGCTGCAGTTTCAAAAGGTTCAGAACGAACACAAGAAGAGGATAGACACAGGAAGAATCAATGCTGTTGCTGTAAATTGTCGTAACTGTGTTGAAAAGAACAAGAGTTCCAAGCGTTGATAGAAAGCACTGAACTTCAAATAGTCGTACATACAGAAAGCTGGATAATGCAGCAAATATATTCAGTCAAAATTTTGACGTAAGACCTAACAATGTTCAGAAATGTTAGACTAAATACAGTTGGTGGTTGTGTACTTTACCTTATAAGTTAAATTGAAGTAGATAGTACCTGTTATTTAGTATGGGTAGAGGTTATACTTGACAACTGCAGTAAATTAATAAATTGTTCCTCCTCCTGAGATGATACAGTCAAATGTTCAAATGTGTGTGAATTCCTAAGGGACCAAACTGCTGAGGTCATCGGTCCCTACACTTAGACACAGCTTAAACTAACTTAGACCAAATTCTGCTAAGAACAACGCACACACCCATGTCCGAGGGATGGCTCGAATCTCCGGCGGGATCGGCCGCGTAATCCGTGACATGGCGCCTCAAATCACGCGGCCAGTCCGCGCGGCGATGATACAGTCGCTGACCAGTTCAAAGAAAACTTGAGTCTCATTTCAAACAGGTACCCCTGTCATGCAATTACAGTTAGTGGTGACTTGAAATTACTCTCTATATATTGGCGAAAATACATGTTCAAAATTCGGTGGTAGGCATAAAATGTAGTACGAAATCGTAGTGAATGCCTTCTCAGAAGTTTGTTTCGATCATCTAGTTGAGGAGCCCACTCGAAGTATAAATGCTTGCGAAAACATACTTTACGCCTTGTTGTTGTTCTTGTCTTCAGTCCTGAGACTGGTTTGACGCCTTAGCAACAAATAATCCTGACCAAATAGGTTCAAAATGGTTCAAATGGCTCTGAGCACTATGGGACTTAACTTCTGAGGTCATAAGTCCCCTTGAACTTAGAACTACTTAAACCTAACTAACCTAAGGACATCACACACATCCATGCCCGAGGCAGGATTCGAACCAGCGACCGTAGCGGTCGCGCGGTTCCAGACTGTAGCGCCTTGAACTGCTCGGCCACTCCGGCCGGCTGACCAAGTAGGGAGCATCATGACAGCTACAGGGATAAGTAACCACAAGGTTGTTGTAGCTAGACTGAATTAAGTAAAATCCGAAGCCGCCAAAAAATAAACCCAAAATATATCTATTTGAAAAAGTAATTAAAATTTCGCTTTTCGTCTTCCTAAGAGACAGTCTCCACTCCTTTGAATCTGAGTATGTAAGCGTAGACCGGACGTGGTTTGAATTCAGAGAAATCGTATCGACCTCAGTTGAGAGAGACACCATGTGATCAAAAGTATCCGGACACCCCCAAAAACATCCGTTATTCATATTAGGTGCATTGTGCTGCCACCTACTGCTAGGTACTCCATATCAGGGACCTCAGTAGTTATTAGACATCGTGAGAGAGCAGAATGGGGCGCTCCACGGAACTCAGGGACTTCGAACGTGATCAGGTAATTGGATGTCACTTCTGTCATACGTCTGTACGTGCGATTTACACACACTTAAACATCCCTAAGCCAACTGTTTCCGATGTGATAGTGAAGTGGAAACGTGAAGGGAAACATACAGCGCAAAAGCGTAGAAGCCTACCTGGTCTGTTGACTGACAGAAACCGCCGTCGAAAAGGGCCATGATGAGTAATAAGTGGACATCTCTCCAGACCATCACACAGGAACTCCAAAAGCATCAGGATCTACTGCAAGTACTGTGACAGTTACGCGGGAGGTGATAAAACGTATTTCATGGACGAGAGGCTGCTAATAAGCAACAAATCTCGCTGGTAAATGCCAAACCCCGCCTCGCTTGGTGTAAGGAGTCTAAACACTGGACGATTGAACAGTGGAAAAACGTTGTGTGGAGTGACGAATCACGGTACACAAAGTGGCGATCCAATGGCAAGGTGTGGGTATGGCGAATGCCCGGTGAACGTCACCTGGCAGCGTGTGTAATGCCAACAGTAAAATTCGGACGCGGTGGTGTTATTGTGTGGTCATGTTTTTCATGGAGTGGGCTTGCACATTTGTTGTTTTCCGTGGTGCTATCACAGCACAGGCCTACATTGATGTTTAAAGCAGCCGGCCGTGGTGGCCGAGCGGTTCTAGGCGCTTAAGTCTGAAACGGCGCGACCACAACGGTCGCAGGTTCGAATCCTTCCTCGGGCATGGATGTGTGTGATGTCTTTAGGTTAGTTAGGTTTAAGTAGTTCTACGTTCTAGGGGACTGATGACCTCAGATGTTAAGTCCCGTAGTGCTCAGAGCCATTTGAACCATTTGATGTTTTAAGCAACTTCTTGCTTCCCACTCTTGAAGAGCAATTAGAGGAGAGCGATTGCATCTTTCAGTACGATCGAGCACCTGTTGATAATGCGTGGCCTGTGGCGGAGTGGTTACAAGACTCTAAGATCCCCGTAATGGACTGGCCTGCAGAGTGTCTTGACATGAATCTTATAGAACACATTTGGGTTTTGGAACGCCGACCTACTGCCAGGCCTCACCGACTGGCATCGATACCTCTCCTCAGTGCAGCACTCCGTAAAGAATGGACTGCCATTCCCCAAGAAACCTTCCAGCACCTGTTTGAACGTGTGCTGCGAGACTGAAAGCTGTCATCAAGGCTAAGGGTGGGCCAACACCATATTGAATTCCAGCATTACCGACGGAGGGCGACACGAACTTGTTAGTGATTTTTAGTCAGGTGTCCGGATAGTTTTGATCACATAGTGTATATAACGGCACCAAATAAATATGCAGGAAATGTTACTGATTCCCAATGGTACACAAAACAAGTCTGAACGCTACGACTGAAGCAGTGAAAAAAACATGCCAGACTGAAAAGAACGCAAAATTCTCATGGCACGAGAAGTTTTGCAGAAGCTCGAAATTTAGTGCGAATTTCAATGCAAGATATTTTAAGTAGTTTTCACATTAGAACTCTGTCTCTAAATTTGGCAGAAAATCCAAACAGATTATGGTCGTATGTAAAGTACACCAGTGGCGTGACGCAATCAATACCCTCACCACATAAGAACAATGGTGATGTTATTGATGACAGAGCCCTAAAGCAGAGTTACTAAACATTATTTTCCGAAATTCCTCCACAAAAGAAGATGCAGGAAATATTCTGCTATTCGAATCAAAAACAACTGCCATCGTGAGTAACTTAGAAGTAGATCGGTGTAGCGAAGCAGCTTAAAAAATTTATAAAGGAAGAGCTTCTAGTCCAGATTGTATGCCAATATGGTTCCTTTCAGAACATGCTGATACAATAGATCCTCACGTAACAATCATATACAACCACTCGCTCATAGAAAGATCCGTATCCGAAGATAGGAAAGTTTCTCATACCGCAGAAGGCAGCAGGTGTAAACCACCGAATTACAGAATCTTATCACTAACGGCGATTTTCAGTATGATTTCGTAACATACATTGTACTCGAAAATTATGATCATCTCGAAGAAGACGATTTACTGACAAATGGCCAACACGGATTCAAAAAATATCGTTGATGCGAAACAAAATTAGCTCATTATTCTCAGGAAGCAATGGATGCTATTGACAGGGGAGGTCAAATTGATCTCATATTTTTTTTATTTCCAGAAGTCTTTTGAGACCATACCTCACAAAGAGCTTCTAATGAAATTGCGTTCCTATGGAGTGACTCTCAGTTGTGAGACCCGATTTCTGATATCCTTTTAGAAAGGATTAGAGTTCGTAATTACTGCCGGAAAATAATCGAGTACAAGAGAAGTAATAACTGGCGTTCCTCAAAGGAAGTGTTTCAGGCTCAGTGTTGTTCCTGATGTACATAAAACATTTAGGAGACAATCTGAGGAGACCTTTTAGGTGGTTTCCAGACTATGCTGTCATTTACCGCCTTGTTAAGTCATCAGATGATCAAAAGGAATTGAAAAATGATTTAGTCAAGATATCTGTATGGTGCATATAGCGGCGATTGACTCTAAATCGTGAAAGGTGTGAAGTCATCCACATGAACACTAACAAGAATTCCGTAGGTTTCAGTTATGCTATAAGCTCTAAACTCAACTAAGTAGTTAGGGATTACAGTCAGGAAGAACTTAAATTGGAAAGACCACATAGATAATGTTGTGCGGAAAGGAAATGAAAGACTGCTGTGTGGTGTGGGATCCGCATCACATAGGACTGACGGAGCACATCAAAAAGTTCAAAGAAGGGCAGTTTGTTTCGCATTATCGGGACATAAAGGAGAGAGTTCCATGGACATGACACATAAATAGGGTGGGAGTAATTAAAGCCCTTTTTTAAAGAGGCTGGACCGTTTTATGACATGTCAATCACCAACCTTCCTCTCACAGACTGAAAAGATTTAGTTGGATCTCACCTACAAGGAAAGAAATGCTCATAATAATAAAATATGAGAAACCAGAACTCGCTCTTTAAAGATTTAAGTGTTCGTTTTTACCTCACACTGTACGAGAGTGGAACGGTAGAAAAGCAGAGTAAAGTTGGTTCGATGAACCTTCTGTCTGCACTTAATTGTGAAATGCAGAGTAGTCATACTTTTGTGTTAGCAGAAGAGCCAACACCGTGTTACGAGTAGAGGCCGAAATGCACGCGTTTTAGCTCACGCAGGCTGGCGTGAGGAAGGAAGAACTATACTGACATGAGGTCTGGAACATGACAAGGAATGAGAATTCAGAAAACGGACGTAATTAGTCTGATACTTAACTTTAATCCATTAATGATGAACGTCGCTCTTGACTGTACATGATTCACAGTATCTGTTCAGAATGTATTCTTGAAGATAGTTCTTATAGTAACTGAATATGGCGCCTTGCTAGGTCGTAGCAAATGACGTAGCTGAAGGCTATGCTAAACTGTCGTCTCTGCAAATGAGAACGTATGAAGACAGTGAACCATCGCTAGCAAAGTCGGCTGTACAACTGGGGCGAGTGCTAGGAAGTCTCTCTAGACTAGCCCTGCCGTGTGGCGGCGCTCGGTCTGCAATCACTGATAGTGGCGACACGCGGGTCCGACATATACTAACGGACCGCGGCCGATTTAAAGGCTATCACCTAGCAAGTGTGGTATCTGGCTGTGACACCACACATACAGATGTAGAAAGTTGTAGATGTAGAAAAATAAGTGGTTCCCATCTGAAAAGTTGACCCTATGAACGCAAGAGGGCTAGTTAGGGCGTGACCAGTTCCAGTACAGACAGCGGTCCTCTTTAGTTATATTAACGTTTTACCTAGAAGATTTTGTTGATGCTATGCATCATTTTCAATATATTTAGTGGTCTCCAGTAGACACAAACACACTGTACATGCAATCACGTCCATGGGATACGACGGGAAACACTCTCCCACCCATTCTCTCTGTATACTGCAAAAGGGTGCTGACATAAAATCACATCATTAGCAGAAAATAACATAGCAGTCGGTGGTCTCTTTCTTAGAAGATTTGAAAGTATCAATGGGTTTTATATCAACAACGATTTTGTGAGTAACGCCTTTCTGATAGAATGCAACTTTCCATTTCTTTGACCCAATTATCTCCGTTTTTAATTTTCGCCGGGAGTATGTATGTGCACACAGTTATGTATATTAGAACTTAGGCGTTATGTGGTACGTGTTATACATGATATTTTATCCTTGAAGCATAACGGGATACACGATTTTTAATAACATTCTGACACCAGATTGACGTCATTTACTGGAGAGGGAAAACTGCATATTATAACGTTCTTGCCTTATGGCGTAATGCATTTCGTGTTAGCTGTTAAGCGTTAGTTGTTACTGAGTCTTAATTGTATGCAAATTGAAGGACGAGGAGAGGCGGATTAAGGAAAGGTGTTATTGGTGTCAGTTGTTCGCCAACAGCTGCGACGAGTGAAAGTTTCTTCCAGACGGGGATTCGAGCCCAGGATCTCCCACTTACTATGCAGTAGCGATAACCTGGACACCGTGTTTAGTGCAACTGTGCAGGCTACTTCGGCACGCCTGTGGACCGACCCACACTTCAACCTAGCGCCACCTATCCTCAACTCTTCTCCATGTCCTCCATGCTCGCTACTTAGAGATTCCCACTAAAGGTCGGGTGTTACCGTGCATCTGCACTGAATGTGGTGGGTCAATTGCCCATCGAGGCGATCAATTATATCACTGCGTTGTGTCTGTTCTATCTGACTGTCCACCACATTATAGATGGATGACGCTAACGGGGACTGTGGGTCGGCCGAGAGTCATGGTGTGATTTTCGGTGCAGTTCCGATAGACACTGTGTTCTGGTGACGCAGGGATTAACACAACTGCCTCATAAGCAAAAGATACAGAGGTCGAATGCCGGTTCAATCACAGTTAGTATTTGGTAAAATGTAGTGTCTAACGTAACGTGTCTGACGTCACTCCTACCAAAATCCTTGAGTAGTGGCACATAACGCCATTGTTAAGTAAGACGTGGCGTGGGGATTGAACTGGATGGACTTGCGACAACTGTCGCTCAGACTTGATTCTTTGCCGATGCCCATTCTGGGACATCTAAAGTATGCGTTTAAAGTATATGCTCGAGTTCAGTCACAAGCAGTTAATATGTGAAGTGGGAAAATAGGATGGAAGTGGCGTGTTATCAATCTGTTTATTATTAGAATGAAGTGATATTCTCGCCGCTGATGATCTTTCGGTTATGAATCATAATTTGCCGGAATTTTCTCAGCTTGGAGATGAGATGTGATAACTCACAAGTGACAAAGAATATTAACTGAATCTTCCCAACAATGATTAGCTATGTTGAGGCATTGTTACAAAATGAACTCTTACGTGAGTGAAGTTTTAGTGTGTGGCATTTCTGCCACTGTTATCGCTTCACACACGTTTAACCAACCTTGGAAAATTTTGATATGAGTCGTCTTTGATTTGATTTCGATGTAATTACGAATGTATAAACACTTATTTTGAGAACACTCGGCCACCACAATATGGATAACTTGTATAAGAGTTACTGTCTCTTTATTTTTAGTTGTACTGAAATTCCCTGAGCATGACTGTGTTGTAGAATTCACATGCTGTACCGCAACGAAGTCAAAACTGCACCCAAGGTAAGTTCAATTGTGTTTTTCAGGATGAGGAAAAGCGGCTGGCCTTCAGGGACGCAGTGCTGGCAAGTAGGTAAGCATCGGTACTGTTTTATGCACGCCTTTGAAGTGCTGCTTACTTTAATAGTGTTATACGTCAGAAAATACATTCATTATTATTACCTGACATTTCGATTTTTCTCAGGGTTGAGCGACGTATTCTGTTGTGTTTTTCAGAAACACAATTGATAAATTCATACTAAGAATTAATCTGGCCATGAGAGTATTTAGAAATGTACGAACATGGTGAATAGGGCTGCCAAAAAATAGCATCCTTGTGTATGGAATAATTATTACTAGTGTATGTAGACTTTTTCGAATATTTTCCCAGTATAAGGTAGGAGTAAGCAACACTAGAGTAAGACAGTGTTTTGAGACGTGACCTGCTTTTGACCCACTGGTGGAATATTATGATACACAAAGCACTTTGGCAGGAGCAGATAATGTCGGAGGTCGGTCGTACAGGTGAGCATTGATCAGTCCCACAGCCATTGGGGAGCAGACACATTGGTGCCTGATTGTGTCAGCAGCAGGGGTTTTCAGATCTGAGCAGTTATGTCAATGCTCTACTGTGACACGACAGCCAGCACACCTGCAGAGTATGAGCTCAGAGTTGCAACAAAAGCTGAACTCTTACATTCTTTCCAAACTATGGGCTCAATTGTAGTCCAGGAATGCAAAATGGCTGACCAAAATAAAGATCCAGTGGAAACCAATGTACAGAATGATGAGCTAACTGACATGGATATTATTAAAAGAGAATTACACAGTAAAGAATTTTTAATCCGGGTTTGTATCCTGGTTTCTGACGAGGAGATGAAGGCAGAATCGCCAGTTGTCGAGTTTGTAAAAACAGGGAAAAGGGAATTGTTAGAAATCATTCTGAGTGATTCAATTCTTGTGAAAATGAGGATAATCCGGTAAGGACCGATTCAGTAGTGGAGCAATTAGCTCCAGAAATTCAGTAGGATGGGTAAAGAGTCTTTCCGTTGTCGTTAAGTGCCACGGTAGCTAACCTCAATGAGGAATTGCGAAAACACATGGAAGTTAAATAACCGAAATAGAAACCGAAATTGAGAACGGAAGTGCAATTACAAATCTGAAGTTGTTTAAATTTGAAATAGAAGGAAAGTGAGGTATTGGTCAACACTCTGCACTCTATAACCTGCAGTCAGAACAACAGTTCGAGACAGAACCGATGAGTATTGTTGCCCAAGTAGCTTCTAATATTTTTGCAGTGCACAGTAGTCTCTAGCAAAAAGAGGAAGGGGTTGGAAGATAATAAAACTGGTTATTGCTACGGTAGAGATAGAGGTAAAGCAAGCAGTTTATGTACATAAAATTAACAGCAGTTTAACGAGCTAAAGTGTTTAAATAAGTTTGACACAGAGTAATATTTTTAAGGTGCATGTGACAGGGATGACTGATTACAAAGTGAGCAGCATATGAATCTTTCCAAAGACAACAGGTTGTGAATAATCACAAACTGGACGTGCAACTGACATAAAATGTACAAGAAATCTCTAAATTGTTAAGAAGGCGAGTACAGTTTTCGTCTGATACTTGGGTGGAATCAGCTTTCATTCGCGGTAGGTGTGCGTGTGTGTGTGTGTGTGTGTGTGTGTGTGTGTGTGTGTGTGTGTGTGTGAGTTCTTAAAGGACAAGACTGCAGAAGTCATCTGTCCCTAGACTTACACACTACTTAAACTACCGTAAACTATCCTATGCTAAGAAAAACACACACACCCATGCCTGAGGGAGGAATCGAACCTCTGGCGGGAGGTGAGAGGTAAGATATTTAAACACTTCGATCCCCACGGAAACGAGCAACCAGAGTTGTTCATACAGGAATGTGTTATCTGTATGTTGGTTAGAGAAGAGAATATTTCTTTTGTTGTAAGGGATGGCGTTAGATGAACTATTGAGGTTTGCATTACTTTTACTGATCTAATCTAATTTAAGGACCCATTCTTAAAAGTACTTTTATCAGCAGAAATTCAGAGGAAGTTATTAGTGGAATCCTCGGGAGGTATTAAGCAGATCGTGGGTCCATGAAAGAATTTTGCGAATTTGAAGGAAACGAGAAAAATATCATGACTCCAGTATGGCTGTTGAATTGTTCGCAGTAGGCATTCCGTACCCACTGGGAACTGGTAGTCCCACTTTGTAACAACTCAAAGCGGTGTGTGTGGTTCCTGATATAGGTGGGACGCTTGGATGGCGTAGGCAGCAGTCAGCGCAACTTGCTACCGCACTTGGCAAAAGAGGTGAGGCCAGTAAGACTTGTGAGCAATAGAAGCCATACGCCTAACGCGTATGACAGGCGACGGAATATCGCACAGAGTGAGGAAGAATTGCGATATTCCCGACAACCCGTTAAACTAGACACTGTCTGGGTGTGGTATTGGCTAGAGACAGAGAGGTGCAATTTTCCAATAGGTAACGTTCATACGTCAAGAAATAGGCATGGAATATGCATAAACACAGGACAGCCAGTAGATGCCACAAGTAACCCGGGCAGTGAGACGCAACTGCTGGTGGGACCAGATGTCCCAGCTGCCAGCGAGACGGGGCAGTCAGCTGGGTGTTCGAGCAACTTCGGAAGAGGAGTGGGGCGACGCATCCTTGGAGTGTTACGTCAGGAAACAAAAGATGAGAGCGCACGAAATGGCAAAAAATGTGACCAACAAAAGTGGCTTGAAAACGACCCTGCACAATAGATAAATCTGGAGGCAGGGATTTGTTTGGAGCTGCGAGACTGTATGATGATCAAACCACTGGGGATACAGTAAACAATAAGCGGTCAATGAGTCAGAACGTATCTGAAATATGGGGTTGAAAATCAGATACTAAGAATGGTAGGAATTAAAAATATTACAGACAACAAACGAGCGAAATTACACAAGCACAAAGAATAGAAAGTGCTAGCATGATGATGTAACACCGAAAATGCAGATACAATACCTTCTGCACCATCAAAAATTTTTCGCCGTTTAATATCCATTGATAAATTGCACTGCATTTCTGATTCCGAATCTGTAAGATTTATTACGGGACTTATATTTCATACGTATCGATGTAACAGTGTGTTTATTTCTGACTGCATATAATTTCTTGTAATTAAATTAAAAAACTGCCAGATAAACCGCTATCGGTGTCAGAGCCGGAAGGGTTTTTCTGGAATGACCTTGATGTGAATGAGGACTTGTTATGGGATAACCGAGAACTACACACTGATAAGTGTAGGCAAATAATATTGCCCATCGATATGCACGTCCTACAAATGCACGTTTTAATGGATACCGGGGCAGTGTTATGTCTGGAGAAATTTTCCATTTGTTAAAGGGAATACCAGGAATAGTAGTAATGCCCATAATAGGAGTTTAAATAATGTGTGCTACCGGAGAGAGTAGCAGACCTATATCCCATCAAATATTTGCCTGTTTCGAAATTCAAGGGGAACAATTTGAACATAAAATTATCGTCGTGTCAGGTTTGAGCACCGAGATAACAATGAGCTTGGATTGGTTATTTAAATACCACGCAGTAATTGTCTGCAACAATTAAAACATGTTGTGCATTTCAAAAGTTAAGGCCAAAATTGGTGTGAGTTTTCTTGAAACAGGTGTTGTGAGGGGTCAGTACCAACCTATTCACGTTTTTTCTGGGCCCGATGTAATTGGTTTATTCAGAAAATTGGAATACTACAATTCCGCCAAATAGGTCGGGAGTCCATTACACACAGGAAACGGCTACACGGATTGCAAGGGCTATGTGGAAGGGAGTGGGCGGGTTTTTTATGTTAGAGGGTCTCTGGAAACCACAGAAAGGGCGTCCATTTGAAAGGGGCAGGTGAAACACAGTAAGGTAGTTGTAGAAACGATCGATATTGTGGCTGTAAATTGTAGCAGCTGTGTTGAGAAAGAACCAGAGCTCCATGCCCTTATAGAAAGCGCTGAAGCTCAAATAGTTATAGGCACGGAAAGCTAGCTAAAGCCAAAAATAAGTTCAGCCGAAATTTTTTCAAACGACCTCACAGGATACATTAAATACAGTTGGAGGTGGAGTATTTCTTGCTGTCAGAAGTAGTTTACTTTGAAGTGAAATTGAATTAGATAGTTCGTGCGAAACAGTATGGGTAAAGGTTATACATGACAACCGGACTAAACTACTAATTGGATCGTTTTACCGACGCCCCGACTCAGAAGATATAGTTACTGAACAGTTCATACAAAACTTGAATCTCATTTCAAATAGGTACCCCACTCAAATAATTGTAGTCGCTGGCGACTTAAATCTGCCCTCGATATGATGGGAAAATTATACGTTTAAAGCCGGTTGCAGACATAAAACGTGATCCGAAATTGTACTGAATCCATTCTCAGAACATTATTTTGAACAATTAGTTCAAGAGCCCACTCGAAGCGTAAATGGTTGTGAAAGCATACTTGACCTCTTAGCAACAAATAACCCTGGATAAATAGGGAGTATCATGACGAATACAGGGATTAGCGACCACAAAGCAGTTGCTACTAGGCTGAATACCGTAACACCCACAACCATCAAAAAGGAACACAAAGTACATCTGTTTAAAAAAAGCTGATAAAAATGCTCTTAACGCCTTTTTAAGAGACAGTCGCCACTGCTTCCGATCTGATCATGTGAGTGTAGAAAATATGTAGAATGATTTCAAAGAGGTAGTATCGACAGCAATTGAGAGATATATACCACGCAAATTAATAAGTGATGGTAGTGATCCCCAATGGTACACAGAAAGGGGTAAGATCACTTTTGCAGAAGAAACGAAAAAAGCATGCCAAATTTAAAAGAACTCAAAATCCCCAAGATTGGCGAAGTTTTGCAGAGGTTCGAAATATAGCACATCTTCCAATGCGATACGCTTTTAATAATTTACATAACGAAACTCTGTCTCGGACCCTGGCAAAATACCCAGAGAGATTCAGGTAATACACAAAGCATACCAGTGGCAAGACGCAATCAATACCTTCACTGTGCTATAACAACGGTAAAGATACTGATGACAGTGCTACCAAAGCAGAGTTATTAAACAAGGTTTTCCGAAACTACTTCATCAAAGAAGACGAAGTAAATATTCCTGAATTCCAATCAAGAACAAATGCAAAGATGAGAAACATAGAAGTAGATATCCTCGCTGTGACAAATCGGCTTAAATCACGTAATAAAGACAAGGCATCCAGTCCAGATTGTATACCAGTCAGGTTCCTTTCAGGGTATGCTGATCAATAGCACCATGTTTATCAATTATATACAACCGCTCGCTCACAGAAAGTTCCGTACGTAAAGACTGGAAAATTGCTCAAGTCACACCAATACCAAAAAAGTGAAATAGGAGTAATCCCATCACTAACGTCGATTTGCAGAAGGGTTTTGGAACATATACTGTGTTCGACAATTATGAATTACCTCGAAGAAAACGATTTATTGACACATAGTCAGCACAGATTCAGGAAACATCGTTCTTGTGAAACGCAACTTACACTTCATACTCATAAGGTAATGGCTGCTATCGACAGGGGAAATCAAAATGATTCCCTATTTTTAGATTTCCAGAAGGCCTTCGACACCGTTCCTTACAAGCGTCTTCTAACCAAACTGCGTGCGTATGGAATATCGCCTCAGTTGTACGAGTGGATTCGTGACTTCCTGTCAGAAAGACCACAGTTGCTAGTAATAGACGGAAAATCATCGAGTAAAGCAGAAGTAATATCCGGCGTTCCCCAAGGAAGTGCTATAGACCCTTTATTGTTCCTGATCTATATTGACGACGTAGGAGACAATCTGAGTAGCCCTCTTAGATTATTTGCAGATTAAGCTGACATTTACCGTCTTGTAACGTCATCAGATGACTAAAATGAATTGCAAAACGATTTTGATAAGATATCTGTGTGGTACGAAAAGTGGAAATTGAGCCTGATTAAAGAAAACTGGGAAGTTATTCCCATGAGCACTAAACGAAATCAGCTGAATTTCGATTACGGGATAAGTCACACAAATCTGAAGGCTGTAAATTCAACTAAATGCGTAGGGATTGCAATTACAAGTATCCTAAATTGGAACGATCACATAGATAAAGTTGTGGGTAGAGCAAACGAAAGACTGCGATTCATTGTCAGAACACTTGGAAGGTGCAACAGATCTACTAAAGAGACTGCTTACACTACACTTCTCCGCCCTATTCTGGAGTATTGCTGTGCGGTCTGGGACCCGCATCAGGTGGGACTGACGGATGACATCGGAAAAGTTCAAAGAAGGGTGCCTCGTTTTGTACTATAACGAAACAGTGGTGATAGTGCCACAGGCACGATAGGTGAATTGGAGTGGCAATCATTAACAGAAAGGTGTCTTTTGTTGCGACGGGATCTTCTCATGAAAATTTAATCACCAGTTTTCTCCTCCGATTGCGAAAACATTCTGTTGGCTCTAAAAATGGTACAAATAGCTCTGAGCATTATGGGACTTAACATCTGTGTCATCAGTCCCATAGAAGTAAGAATTACTTAAACCTAACAAATTTAAGCACATCACACACATCCATATCCGAGGCAGGATTCGAACCTGCGACCGTAGCAGTTCCGTGGTTCCGTTCTGTTGACACCCATCTACATAGGGAGAAATGATTATCACGATAAAAGAAGAGAAATCAGGGCTCGCACAGAAATATTTAGTTGCTCGTTTTCTCCCGCGCGCCGTTTGAGAGTGGTACGGTAGACAGACAGCTTGAAGGTGGTTCTGCCTCTGTCAGCCACTTCATTGTGAATAGCAGAGTAAACGCGTGGATGTAGATGTAGAATGCATTTACGCATCTGCGTTTCCTTTTATATTTCTTCGGACAATCCCTGAGTCTGCTTCCCTTCAGGAAAAAACTCACCGTATGTGGGGCACATATAACAACGAAAATAGAGGTAAAAAACATTCGGCATCATAAAAGATTTTTCGCCGTTTAATATGCGTTGATAACTTGTTACTGCACTTCTGATTCAGAATATGTAAGCTTTATTACAGAAACTAAATTTAATATTTTATCAATGTGATATTGTATTTATCTATGACTGTATATAATTGATTTTAATCAGAATGAAAATATTGTAAATTTCTGGGTAATAGTCAAGGGAAATTTATTTAGAAGTATCGATAGCAACGCCAAAATTGCAGTAGCTGTGCAGTCGTTTATCTTGGCGTATGGAGAGTCTGTCACGTTGTGGCCAGAGAGGAAGCGAGGAGCTTGAGTGATGACTCATGAGATTGGGGAAGTATTTGTTGAGCGCTCTCGAGGACGCTGCTTACAGCTACGATCGCGCCAGTGTATGCGCACCAAAGTCGTTAACCCGCGAGTATTGAGAGTGCGGTAGGAATGGGTAGGCGGAGGAAGCTGCAATTGTAACCATTGCCTGTCCCGTAAGTATTCGTGGCTCTGGAGAAGGCTAGGGGTTCTCAGCCTGGAGCAACAGCGACGCGTCAGCGTTGTCGTCGGTTACATTCTTCACCATCCGTAGAGCTACAATGATATAAATTATAAACTTATGTAGCATTACCCCGAGGCATTTATTTCACAGAATACACTGACTTGAATAATAACCTGCAATAATTGTAACTTGTATGGCACCAGTGTTGTCATTTTCCTCAGATATTATTACCAAGCAGGGTCCCATTCTTTCCAGGCAACCATTGAATATAGGATCCAGTAAAATTATGTAAATTAATTGTTTATTGACAGTTTTGTGTGTTTGATACCTCAGTAACTGTTCATTCTTGTCTCGCATAACGGAGGCTTACGTAATTTGCAATCTTTAGTAGAAACCTCAACCATTTAAAGTAATGTAAAATTTCACTGGCAGAAACTGACAGTTAAAGATACAGCACAAATTAAGAGTGGACGATTTCATTTATTGTGAATTTAGTTTAGCAAGTGACTTCGGCTGGCTTGGCATTTATTTTATTGTTGTTATATTAAGAGCCCCCCCATGAACCATGGACCTTGCCGTTGGTGGGGAGGCTTGCGTGTCTCAGCGATACAGATAGCCGTACCGTAGGTGCAACCACAACGGAGGGGTATCTGTTGAGAGGCCAGACAAACGTGTGGTTCCTGAAGAGGGGCAGCAGCCTTTTCAGTAGTTGCAAGGGCAACAGTCTGGATGATTGACTGATCTGGCCTTGTAACAATAACCAAAACGGCCTTGCCGTGCCGGTACTGCGAACGGCTGAAAGCAAGGGGAAACTACGGCCGTAATTTTTCCCGAGGGCATGCAGCTTTACTGTATGATTACATGATGATGGCGTCCTCTTGGGTAAAATATTCCGGAGGTAAAATAGTCCCCCATTCGGATCTCCGGGCGGGGACTACTCAAGAGGATGTCGTTATCAGGAGAAAGAAAACTGGCGTTCTACGGATCGGAGCGTGGAATGTCAGATCCCTTAATCGGGCAGGTAGGTTACAAAATTTAAAAAGGGAAATGGATAGGTTGAAGTTAGATATAGTGGGAATTAGTGAAGTTCGGTGGCAGGAGGAACAAGACTTCTGGTCAGGTGACTACAGGGTTATAAACACAAAATCAAATAGGGGTAATGCAGGAGTAGGTTTAATAATGAATAGGAAAATAGGAATGCGGGTAAGCTACTACAAACAGCATAGTGAACGCATTATTGTGGCCAAGATAGATACGAAGCCCACACCTACTACAGTGGTACAAGTTTATATGCGAACTAGCTCTGCAGATGACGAAGAAATTGAAGAAATGTATGATGAAATAAAAGAAATTATTCAGATTGTGAGGGAGACGAAAATTTAATAGTCATGGGTGACTGGAATTCGAGTGTAGGAAAAGGGAGAGAAGGAAACATAGTAGGTGAATATGGATTGGGGGACAGAAATGAAAGAGGAAGCCGCCTGGTAGAATTTTGAACAGAGCACAACATAATCATAACTAACACTTGGTTTAAGAATCATGAAAGAAGGTTGTATACATGGAAGAACCCTGGAGATACTAAAAGGTATCAGATAGATTATATAATGGTAAGACAGAGATTTAGGAACCAGGTTTTAAATTGTGAGACATTTCCAGGGGCAGATGTGGACTCTGACCACAATCTATTGGTTATGACCTGTAGATTAAAACTGAAGAAACTGCAAAAATGTGGGAATTTAAGGAGATGGTACCTGGATAAACTAAAAGAACCAGAGGTTGTACAGAGATTCAGGAAGAGCATAAGGGAGTAATTGACAGGAATGGAGGAAATAAATACAGTACAAGAAGAATGGGTAGCTTTGAGGGATGAAGTAGTGAAGGCAGCAGAGGATCAAGTAGGTAAAAAGACGAGGGCTAGTAGAAATCCTTGGGTAACAGAAGAAATACTGAATTTAATTGATGAAAGGAGAAAATATAAAAATGCAGTAAGTGAAACAGGCAAAAAGGAATACAAACGTCTCAAAAATGAGATCGACAGGAAGTACAAAATGGCTAAGCAGGGATGGCTAGAGGACAAATGTAAGGATGTAGAGGCCTATCTCACTAGGGGTAAGATAGATACCGCCTACAGGAAAATTAAAGAGACCTTTGGAGATAAGAGAACGATTTATATGAATATCAAGAGCTCAGATGGAAACCCAGTTCTAAGCAAAGAAGGGAAAGCAGAAAGGTGGAAGGAGTATATAGAGGGTCTATTCAAGGGCGATGTACTTGAGGACAATATTATGGAAATGGAAGAGGATGTAGATGAAGATGAAATGGGAGATATGATACTGCGTGAAGAGTTTGACAGAGCGCTGAAAGACCTGAGTCGAAACAAAGCCCCCAGAGTAGACAATATTCCATTGGAACTACTGACGGCCGTGGGAGTGCCAGTCCTGACAAAACTCTACCATCTGGTGAGGAAGATGTATGATACAGGCGAAATACCCTCAGACTTCAAGAAGAATATAATAATTCCAATCCCAAAGAAAGCAGGTGTTGACAGATGTGAAAATAACCGAACTATCAGCTTAATAAGTCACAGCTGCAAAATACTAACACGAATTCTTTACAGACGAATGGAAAAACTAGTAGAAGCCAACCTCGGGGAAGATCAGTTTGGATTCCGTAGAAACACTGGAACACGTGAGGCAATACTGACCTTACGACTTATCTTAGAAGAAAGATTAAGGAAAGGCAAACCTACGTTTCTAGCATTTGTAGACTTAGAGAAAGCTTTTGACAATGTTGACTGGAATACTCTCTTTCAAATTCTAAAGGTGGCAGGCGTAAAATACAGGGAGCGAAAGGCTATTTACAATTTGTACAGAAACCAGATGGCAGTTATAAGAGTCAAGGGACATGAAAGGCAAGCAGTGGTTGGGAAGGGAGTAAGACAGGGTTGTAGCCTCTCCCCGATGTTGTTCAATCTGTATATTGAGCAAGCAGTAAAGGATACAAAAGAAAAAGTCGGAGTAGGTATTAAAATTCATGGAGAAGAAATAAAAACTTTGAGGTTCGCCGATGACATTGTAATTCTGTCAGAGACAGCAAAGGACTTGGAAGAGCAGTTGAATGGAATGGACAGTGTCTTGAAAGGAGGATATAAGATGAACATCAACAAAAGCAAAACAAGGATAATGGAATGTAGTCTAATTAAGTCGGGTGATGCTGAGGGAATTAGATTAGGAAATGGGGCACTTAAAGTAGTAAAGGAGTTTTGCTATTTGGGGAGCAAAATAACTGATGATGGTCGAAGTAGAGAGGATATAAAATGTAGGCTGGCAATGGCAAGGAAAGCGTTTCTGAAGAAGAGAAATTTGTTAACATCCAGTATTGATTTAAGTGTCAGGAAGTCATTTCTGAAAGTATTCGTATGGAGTGTAGCCATGTATGGAAGTGAAACATGGACGATAAATAGTTTGGACAAGAAGAGAATAGAAGCTTTCGAAATGTGGTGCTACAGAAGAATGCTGAAGATTAGATGGGTAGATAACGTAACTAATGAGAAGGTATTGAATAGGATTGGGGAGAAGAGAAGTTTGTGGCACAACTTGACTAGAAGAAGGGATCGGTTGGTAGGACATGTTCTGAGGCATCAAGGGATCACCAATTTAGTATTGGAGGGCAGCGTGGAGGGTAAAAATCGTAGAGGGAGACCAAGAGATGAATACACTAAGCAGATTCAGAAGGATGTAGGTTGCAGTAGGTACTGGGAGATGAAAAAGCTTGCACAGGATAGAGTAGCATGGAGAGCTGCATCAAACCAGTCTCAGGACTGAAGACCACAACAACAACAACATATTAAGAGTAAAATCAGTTATTCATTCGCTTAAGGGGAATTCAATTCAGTCTTTCAATAATCAAAAGTAAATTGCTTACCTTCCTCTAAATTTTGCATAAGATTACGAAGCTTTTACTGAAAGTAATTATTATTTTGTTTTACACAACGAAGTTTTAGTTACATTTATTAAACCAGTAACTCCATTTATCTTTACATTCAAATTTTAATATTTCAAAATAAGTGACTGCAAACTCAGTGCTTTCTGATTCATTTATTTTCTCGCGATCTGCTGTGCTGTTGAAAAGCGTGACAACCTTCTTTTGCCACGACAGTGATTATTTGTTTAAATTTTCTTTGCCATTACCTTTCTTAAGATCCTGGAAATTCGTTGCCCTGGCGGGCTGGTGACCCTTTAATTATCTCCTTTCTAGCTAATCAGTGATTTGTTTGTATTATCAGTAATTTTTATAGTGAATGTTACTAGCTTCCCTTCGGCCCCCTCTGTGGTTCGTGAGCGATTGCAGTATATTCCACCTATTTCTAATTTATCAGCGGTATTTAGATTAGGTTTAGAATAGATTCTTCCTTCAGAAGGGTCTGTTGAACATCTTCCTCCAACTGACCGGTGTTATTTTCCTTCGGTAACGATAGTTTTACACACTACAAAATCTTATCAGGCATATGCAATCACTGTCAGTTACATCGCAATATAGTAGGCCCATTAGGTAGGGGGAGGTTGCACTGAGAGAAGTAAATGCCATTTTTCTTAAGTTTCTGTTCGAGGGAAATTTGGAAAATGAACGACCCTCAACATCAAATAACGAGGAAATTGAATTTTTATACACACAATTTAAGCGCACGGAGGCTCAGTATATTTGTGAACATTTGCTTTGTGACAAGATGCTTGAACAATTCCACTAATTGCCAGTAGGAGAGGCAAAACGCAAAACTGTCTTAGGTATCTCAGAATTTGAAAGAAGGGCCATCATACACGATACGTTAGCAGAAGATGAGCCAGTGCCTACTGCAGCTGATGTAAATATTAGTGGTTTGGGAAGAAAAATATTTGTGGTTAGCGGTTTTGAGGTTTTGGCTATTGTGGAAGAGGATTCTTCAGTTTTATCAAATAAAAGTGGTATGGCTGTGTGGCCAGATCACAGTGTGAAAATTTTCATTTATTTGGAGATATATCAAAAACCATTGGTCGAGAAGTAACATTAACTACGAAAATTGTGGATGTAGTAGTTGAAGACACATTACTAACCACTCTATAGCTCAGAGTGGACTTGATAGTTGTAGTAGAATTTTTAAATGTTTACAAGTATGAAATAAATTTTGATTTGAGTGTAATCAAGTTTCATATAGACGGTAAGCTAGTAGTGGTTCTCTTTTCTTTCAGTAAAATGGCTTAGTAAGGAGTGCCTGGGTAGCTCAGTAGCCCAATGCCAAGAATGTCGAGTGCAGGGTCAGGTAAGTTCTGATACAAAGAATCAGTCGAAACAATAAAGAACAGGACACAATCATAAAGGGGCATAAGAAAAATAGAGAAGAGATTTTAGGGAGGCGTAAGGTGCTTCTCGCTCTCCGAGAGTCTACAACCGTGCACGCCTTACCTGTCTACAGCAAGTCTTCTTTCCCTTGTTGTAGTGTCTTCTGTAATCTGTATTGTCCCTTTTGGTCTAAGAGGTGTAAAGAGTTTCTCACTTTTAATGTGTTGTGGTTCTAGGCCAGGTACTGAAAAAAAGACAATATTAGTCAGGCTAGTGATCTAAAGTTTAAGACTGAAGTAAGTACAATAAACTTATCAGGAAGGATGTAAGGAATGGATGGCTGCCTCGAAATGCTGATCTACAGAATGGTGCATATCATTAACCCAATACCGTGAATAGTGGGAGTGAGTGCATAACTAAATTTGGGAATACATTGCACAGTAAGAAAGCTGTTGATATTGTGGGTGGATGAAAAAAGGGTGGACGATGAAGCGTAATGAGAAGGGTTTATAAGATGTGTGCACTAGAATTGTTTTGATTTTAGTGATAAGAAACTGCGAAAGAAGTCTGATAAGCAACCTGTACATAGTGCGAAGCACAAGCGGGTAACAAAAAACTGTGTTTATAACTGGACAGCTCATATAAAATTAAGTAAGTGAATGAAAACTGTTATTTGGACTGAGATGCTTTGAGTTCCAGAGTAGCGTAAAATACGCACGTTGAAAGTAATACGTATTTTTGGTTATGTATGTGTTAACAGAGACTAATCAGCTATGATAGCGGGCGAAAGAATAGTCTAAGCTAGTAAATAATAACTAAATACATTGATGTAGGGATAAGGGAAAGAAAAGTCGTATGCTCCAGAAGGTGTGATATATGGTGAAACGAAGTCGACGGTAAGAAACATTAGGTCAAAATATTCATAGAAACGAAACATATAAATATCGTAGGGTGAATAATACGACCGATGTTACCGAAAAGTGTCCAGCATCTACAAGATGTGGAGAAAAGCGAACATCAGAACATAAGGTATCAAACAATTTTAGACAAGGTATCTGGATCACTACTGTTACCAAACATGGTCAAGGATTAAGACAATAGGTGGCTGTCTGACACCATGGTAAACCTGTTTGCACCTTGGAATGCCATAGGATGAGAAAGAAAATCAACAAATAGGGAAACGAAGTGAAGAAGTAGACGGCAGCACATCAATGCTGCAGTCAGCACTGTCCTCCCGTGTCCCCTGAGTATGATAGGTCTCAAGGTGCAGAAATTCCGTCCACAGTATAATGTGATGATCCATGTGACAAAGTGAGTTGAGGTGAAGAGAGGGAATAAAAATGAAAAATGCAGTGGCTCAGCAAACCACATACATTGTATCACCACAACTCTGTGGATGATCATTCATTTTCTACGTGTTTTGCGAAGATTGCTTTATTATTTGTGCCGAATATTATTCTTGTAAATATGTTATCAAGTTAAATATGTTATCTGTTATTTAAGAAAGAGAATACTAATGGAATTTTAACATTTTGTAAGTAGACACGCTGGCCTAGTTAGGGAAAAGCTATTGTTATTGCGTTATCGCTGAGCGTGCGAGCGCGCCAAAAAAGTAGCAGTTGGGTGTCGCGAGTCGACGGTTGGTGTTGTTATTTGTGTGTATTCGCCGGTGTAGTTATGCAGAAGTGCGGAGACAAAAAGTCGGCCGGCCGCTGTGGACGAGCGGTTCTAGGCGCTACAGTCTGGAACCGCGCGACCGCTACGGTTGCACGTTCGAATCCTGCCTCGGGCATGGATGTGTGTGATGTCATTAGGCTAGTTAGGTTTACGTAATTCTAAGTTGTAAGGGACTGATGACCACAGAAGGTAAGTCGCATAGTGCTCAAAGCCATTGAACAAAAAGTCGTTTCCGAAGTACGGAGCAGTGAAAACTGAAATGGTGGTTTTGGCGGATGTTTAATATGGGCAAGCTATAGAATTTACTGTGCACAGTACAAATGCAGCAAGAGTAATTCACATAACATCAACAGTACTGTGGGTCCTTGTTATTGGCTATGGTATGGCAAGAACATCAACCTGTGCCCTATGTACCGCTAAATGAAGCTACTCGAAAAACCAGTATCCTAATTTGTTTCTAATTGTCGTTGCTTAAGTACTGAGGCGCGCCGATTCGGTTACAACTTCATCTACTTCTCTCGGTTTTGCATTATTCCTCGGAGTAGATGCCTTTTCTCCACAGATTAGGGACTTTAGGTACACTGTCATATAGAAAATCCTAATTAGCTGGGGAGGTAGAAGGGTTATAACATGATAGATTGAAAGGATACTAATAATGAGGTCGTATATTACAGTTAGACTTCTGCGTTATTTAAAAGGCAGGAGTTAAAAATTGTGCTTTGATTGGAATAATAATATTCATTTCTTATGGCAAACTGTAACAATAATTACGGTATGTAGTGAAAACAGTCGGAGAAGGAAGGTTATAAATTCCAATGCTAGTAAAAAGAAGGGAGGTTGAAAAGCTACCTACAGCATAGATATAATGATCAAAATTTTGTTTCCAGTATTGATCCTTAAAACTTCTGATAATTTTAAAAACAGTGGATATAGGGGAAGACATGGCAGTGTGCCGTCATAAAAGTTCTAATGTCGATAAACCAGCGAATTAAACAATTAAGCGTAACATTTAAGGGAAGTAGCACTCCGACAGCGGTGTCATTCTCAGCTGAGGATGCGGATAGGAGGGGCGTGTGGTCATCACACCGCTTTCCCAGTCGTTAAGATGGTTTTCTATGACCGGAGCCGCTAATATTCGGTTGAATAGCTCCTCAAGTGGCATCACGAGCCTGCGTGCACCCCGAAAAATAATGACAGCGCATGGCGGCCTGTATGGTCAAAGTGCCGGCCACGCCCGACAGCGCTTAACTTCGGTGATCTCACGGGAACCGGTGTATCCAATGCGGCAAGGCCGTTGCCATGTAAGGGAAGTAACAGGCTGAAAAACATGTTAGTTGATGCATTTTCTTCCCAACATAGATTAGGTATGTCGGTGAAAAACATGTTAGTTGATGCATTGTCTTTCCAACACAGATTGGTTACGTCGGGACGTTTATACAAAATAAAATCTTACGTGAGTTAGATTTTAGTATGTGCCTTTTGAGCCACTGGTATCGCCGCTCTCGTGTTTGAGTAAGGTTGGCGAATTTGAACGAGCAGCATTTTCGATTTGGTTTCGATGTAATTAAGAATATATAACCACTAATTCCGGAAACACTGGTCGTCAAAAAGTGTCACTTTGTTTGTCGGTGTACTGAAATTCCGCAACTGTGGTTTTGTTGTATACTTAGCCAGAATTCACATGTAGGTGCCTTGCGTACTACGAAATTCACTGGAAGTAAGGATGAGCAGAAACAACTTCAATTCTTTTATTTTAGACTGTACACAAGCGAAATGTCAAATATGAGCTGAATCGTGTACAACGCCTCCCCTTGAGAGTGTCAGTAAGAGGAATAATGTTTCCCTTGAGTACTCATCGTGCGTGCTTGCGGAGATTATCTACACTGAAGGGCCAAAGAGAGTGGCATAAGCATGTGTATTCTAATACAGAGATATGTAAACATGCATAATACGGCGCTGCGTTCGGCAGCGACTATATAAGACAACAAGACTCTGGCGCAGTTGTTAGATCGGTTACTGCTAATGTAATGGCGGGTTATTCAGATTTATGTGAGTTTGAACGTGGTGTTGTAGTCGGCGCACGAGCGATGGGACACAGCATCTCCGAGGTAGTGACGAAGTGCGGGTTTACCTGTACGAACATTTCAAGAGTATACTGTGAATATCAGAAATCCACTAAAACCTCAAATCTCCATCGTTGCGGGCTGAAAAAGATCCTGCAAGAACAAACCAACGAAGACTGAAAAGAATCGTTCGAAGTGGCAGAAATGCATCGCTTCCGCAAATTGCTGCAAATTTCAATGCTGGACCATCAACAAGTATCAGCGTGCGAACCACTCAACGAAACATCTTCGATATGGGCTTTCGGAGCCGAAGGCCCACTCGTGTACCCTTGGTGACTGCATGACACAAAGCTTTACGCCTCGCCTGGCCCTGTCACCGACAATGCTCGGTTAGTAAAGAGATAGCAACTTGTGCTGCCTGCTCGGACGAGTTTCGTTTCAAATTGTATCGAGCGGATAAACATGTAGGTGTATTAACACAAGATCATGAATCCATGTACCCTTCATGTTAGCAGGGGACTGTTCAAGCTGATAGAGGCTCTGCAATGATGTGCAGTTGAAGTGATATGCGGCCACAGATACGTCTAGATACGACTCTGACAGTTGACACGTACGTAAGCATCCTGTCTGACCACCTGCATCCATTCATGTCTACTATGCATTCCTACTTACTTCAGCAATTACAGGAGGACAACGCGACACCCTGCACTTTCAGAATTGCTACAGAGTGGCTCCAGAAACACTTTTCTCAGTTTAATGACTTCAGCTGGCCACCAAACGCCACAGACATGAAGATTATTGACCATTTCTGGGTTGCTTCGCAATGCGCTGTTCAGAAGAGATCTCCAACTCCTCTTACTCTTACGGATTTATGAGCAGCCCTGCAGGATTCACGGTGTCAATTCCCTCCAGCACTACTTCAGACTTTAGTCGAGTCCATGCCACGTCGTGTTGCAGCACTTCTGTGTGCTAGCTGGGGCGCTACTTGGTAATAGATAGGTGTACCCGTTTCTTTGCTCTTGATTCAGTAATGATCTTTCCATGCTGTTCGTAATCTTTAGTATAGATAGTGTTTTAGAGACCGCTGGTTGCGCATAACAAAGTGCTATAAGCTACCTGTAGGGACACGTATTCATTAAATTACTAATGGCATCATAAATGTAGAGCTTTGCTTAGATATTTGGCCTTGTTCTCAAAGACGCATCAGTAACGAGGCAACGGGATAGTTCACTGTCACGATACCGATATAAAAGGGGCGCAGAAGGAACGAAAGTCTGTCCGTGCGGTTTCCTAACTATACTGAATATAATAAATCTCTTTCACAACCAAAGACAAATTAGATACGCTAATTCTTTACGGAGAATACGGAATGAACACTACGTGATCAGTTGAATTATAAGCATAAAGGAATTCCGATATATTGTGTCCAAAATGAATGACAATTCAGTGAATGTTCAAAACATTTTGGAGTTTCAGCGTGCTCGGTTAGTAAAGAGATAGCAACTTGTGTTAAACACTTTGATGTATAAAACAGCCAATGTTACAAAATTCAGTTTCTCTTATTTAATTGATGACTAGCTTCGGGTTCCCTGAACCAATTTTCAAATCATCCTGTGAGACAATTTATCCAATAAAAATGTTGTACCAGGATATACGTACCAAACAGAAGTGACGGTATATTCCTTAATAGCGTACAGACCATTTAAGATTATACATACACTTATATCAAGATTAAGCTTATTAATTAACATTAGCAGGACATCAATACATGTGATAGTCTATTTACTGCGCTGCCACAAGGAAAGTTTAGCTATGTGGCTCCCTATCAGGATGCATGGAACTTCTATGTTATCACTTCCATTCATTAAGGACAAAAATTGATACAGTAAAAGTGTAAGTCAACTACGACATTTCAGAGTTCAAATTTTTCAGAAGCAGCAGGGCATTTAAAAAGCAATGAAATATAAACAATAAATGTCACAATAATTTGATTTCTTGTCAGACAGTTTTATAGTGCACAGTGGTTGATGTTGTGTGCCGCTACAGCGTATGATCTTTGTGGTGTCACCGCCAGACACCACACTTGCTAGGTGGTAGCCTTTTAAATCGGCCGCGGTCCGCTAGTATACCACGGACCCGCGTGTCGCCACTGTCAGTAATTGCAGACCGAGCGCCGCCACACGGCAGGTCTAGAGAGACTTACTAGCACTCGCCCCAGATGTACGGACGACTTAGCTAGCTATGCAACACTGACGAAGCCTCGTTTATTTGCAGAGAAGATAGTTAGAATAGCCTTCAGCTAAGTCAATGGCTACGACCTAGCAAGGCGCCATAGCAATTGATAGTTATCGTATGAAGCATGTCTCATCAAGAACGATGTATACAAATGATGGATTAAAGTTAAGTATTCCAGAAGCTACGTACTTTTCTTTATAGCATTCATTACGTATCCTGTTTCAGACCTCACGCCATCCTGCGTGAGCTTGTAGTGTGCATTTCGGCCGTCTCTAGCTATACAACAACCTTTGTTTGTATACGCCATCTTTGGCGCTGTTGTTGTTGAATATTCGTTAGCTTCAAACGTCCTGCTGTTTTCGAAAATATTTGTAAGAGCATATGTGTGGTAGTTCAGTTGTGCTGTATTGTATCAATTGTTTTATCCTCGATAATTGTAAATCGTGATAAAGACATACCTTGAAACCTACTTCCAGTCCTGAAAGAAACTCTACCCCACCCATTCCCTAAACGTCTCTCTCTCTTTCTTTTTACGGGAGTGTTTCCATTCCTAGCCTCTCCCCCTGATGGCCGCTCCTCTTTGACTTTCCCCTAAGCATATTTTACGCATCTGACATCCCTGGTTTACTGATGGAGGAAATTGATACGCTACATCATGTTTTCATGTGCCATTATGAGCCATAGGATTGTTTAGAGTGGAAGAGATGACCTAGCATATTAATTTCTGTTTTACGTACGAAGTTTCATTAAAAGGGTTTTTATAGGTACGTATTCTGTTAGGTTTGCTTTTGATTAGGTGTCTTACGAGTAAGAAGTAGTTCGAAAGACTATGTTGCTTTCAGTGTCATACTGTATTTTTTGCTACACAATTTATGAGTCACGAAGAACGATGTTGTGAGTTACTATAGCGTACGATTTTTGTTTGTATACGCCGTATACGGCGCTGCTGTTCTTTATAGTTCACTGCCTCTAAATGTCCTACTGCTTTTGTACAAAAAAGTTAAAGATTTTTCGGGTGTCCTACTCTTGCTGGAAAATTTTAAGCAGCTCAGATGTGATAGTTGGCTTGTACTTTCGCTGCCCAACATTTTTGTCCTCGATGATTGGAAATTGTAATAAAGAAACTTCATGCATCCTGATAGGCCGCCCTCTACCTGAGGTTTCTTTGTAGCAGCGTAGGAAGTAGACTACAAGTTGTGTGTTCGTCCTGCCAATGTTAACTGAAAAAAATTGGTTCTGATATAAGTGTATGAACAGTCTTAATGCAGTTTGACTGCTATTAAGGAACACACTATTTTGTGTTTTTAGCATCTGTATCGTGGTACGATATGCTCTGTGTCCTGTTACACGCACTCAATTTTTGTAACAGTATATTGGATAAACTGGAATTTTAACTTTCCGTCTCAGAGGATGATTTCAGAATGAGTTCAAGGGACCCGAAACTATTCGTCAGCTAAATAAAGAATCTGAATCTTGCACCTTTGGCTATTTTCTACATCAAAAAGTTGTTACTGGAAGTGCACAGTAACACAGCACAGGCCGTAAGAATGAAGCCTGCAATGGGCGGAGCGAACGAAATAGACGCTCTGGCGGGTGTTGTTCATAATGCACATGTTAGCTCCTTAGGAATCGCGAATGCCTCTGCAATAAGTGAGCCGAGGTTTATTGGCATTCTGCGCACAAAGAGCTTACATCTGCATCGCGTGTCAATTCACCAGGTTATCAACTAGGAAGACGGCAGAGGACGTGTGGATTTCTGTCTCTAGATTCGAATGCAAACTTTGGGACAATCTGTTTATTCCTCACAGCCGATCAGACTGAGGCAGATACAACATCACACTCGGCAGAGTGTGCACGTTTGGAGCAGCATTCCTTCTCTGGTCCTAATACACTGAAGAAACTTAAAAGATAGGCCTACACACAGACATGCATGCACTATTTATTAGCGAAGTGCTACGGTTCGCCTAGTGGAAGTGGGCCTACTGCTTGAAATACGAAAATATACGTAGTACCTGCACCTTGAATGCCCGACGCACTACTCGCTTTTGACTAGGAAAGCGCTCACCCATTCTCTCCTGGTCACTGGGTAGGACGAGAGGGCGCAGTCAGTTGGCTGGTACTTTCGCCTATCTACGATAAAAAAAAAGTACAGCGTCGTCGAATCAGAAGACGAAGCCGTATTTTATCTGAGGTAAAATAAGAAATCTGTGAACAAGTTTTGACGATCCAGCAGGATTTAAAAACAGCGCACTGTTGTAGCAGGTACAGTGATATCGAAGGAATGTCTCCAGTCTCTCCAGAATTCCTTCCAGCAGCAGACGAAGAGCTCATCAAATATTTGATAACAGGTGCGGAATTTAGGGAAGCGTTTATGAGCATATTCTTTCGTGGTTCGTTATTGCCGCTGTTGCTGATGTAATTTTGCAGGGTGAGTCTGTCTCTTGGAATTACACTCTAGCTTCAGTTTTAACTTGAGCTTTTCTCTGCTGTTTTACTTTTGTGACTAGACTTGTAGCGGCCCCTATCCAAAGTCAAAGCTATAGAATTACGTACTTGAAAGGAATCTCTACTTCATCACAGTATTTAATAAAGTACATAACGAAACACTTACAGCGTGTCTAAGCTGTGACCTAATCACGACTCGTGAATCAATACTAAGACAATCGTTAACCGAAGACGAAATGACCCACTGGACAAGAGCTGGTTATTTTTCATATGATGTACTACCTGCTTAACATTAACATCATCACAGTTTTGTGGCAGTGCATTACACAAGAGCTAAGACAGAAGGGCGTAAATACCACTACACAATCCGTCTGAAAGTTTTATATCTTTGAAAACGGTATAGATACGCTAAATTGTACAACTGAAGCAGCCTGGATGTGGGTGCTTTCTTTCGAATGAAATTTAGCAAATGAGAAACACTTTACTCACTATCAGATGATTATCTGATAGCGGAACAAACACTGGTAGCAGTTACTTCTGTAAAATATCTGGGAGTATGCGTGCGAAACGATTTGAAGTGGAATGATCATATAAAATTCATCGTTGGTAAGGCAGGTGCCAGGTTGAGATTCATAGGGAGAGTCTTTAGAAAATGTAGTCCATCAACAAAGGAGGTGGCTTACAAAACGCTCGTTCGACCTGTACTTGAGTACTGCTCATCAGTGGGGGATCGGTACCAGGTTGGATTGACAGAGCAAATAGAGAAGATCCAAAGAGGAGCGGCGCGTTTCGTCACAGGGTTATTTGGTAATTGCGATAGCGTTACGGAGATGTTTAGCAAACTGAAGTGGCAGACTCTGCAAGAGAGGCGCTCTGCATCGCGGTGTAGCTTACTGTCCAGGTTTCGAGAGGGTGCGTTTCTGGATGAGGTATCGAATATATTGCTTCCCCTTACTTATAACTCCGGAGGAGATCACGAATGTAAAATTTGAGAGATTCGAGCGCGCACGGAGGCTTTCTGGCAGTCGTTCTTCCCGCGAACCATACGTGACTGGAACAGGAAAGGGAGGTAAGGACAGTGGCACGTAAAGTGCACTCCGCCACACACCTTTTGGTGGCTTGCGGAGTATAAATGTCGATGTAGATGTAGATGTATCAGTACATGTTGCAGATGGGGTGGAACCGATTGATTACACTTCATTTAGTGTGAGTAAGATGTTAGAGCAATCCATAGCGGAACACCATTAATGTTTTACTCGATTAATAAGAACAACAAAAGGCAGAAACTTAACAAATGAACACAAACGTTTAAGCTGCTTAACTGCGAAGAAACACTGGCGAGTTAACGTTCCTCTGTATCGTTAATAAAGTAAATGCTCCACGGACTTCTTTAACACACAAAAAAATACACAAGAGGAGTATTTTTCAGTCAGTTGAACAGATTTAACGTGATACGTTCTACATTGGGCAGTTAAAAAAAGGCAATAACCTTCACCTTTCTAGAAAATAAATTGAAACAAGTATCAGCTTTTGCGTGTGTGGCCGATCATGGTAAGAGTCACGTACAGTTAGCAGGTGCTCTGGCATGTTGCGTCATTCTGTACAACCCACGAATGATTTGGACGTTCTTCTTTCTAGCATGTCTTTTTACGTACAATTACTATTTCATAGGCTATAGTTATTACAGAACAATACTCCGAGTCTAACGGTCATTATTTCGAGCAGAATGACGCCAAATTTTATCTGCTCAAGGATTTCTTCTTGCCTGCCGCAGCACCGGGCAACTATTTCCTTGCAGGCGCACGCATCACCGCGTTCTGTTGAGCTTTGGTGCACATCCAAAGATTTAAAAATCATCTGCATAACTAGAGTAAGGTTACACAATTTTTTGACTATTACATTTCTTTGGCGTTTACTACGTCGTTGTCGGCAAATAGTCGTATGCAATTTTTCATTTTTCTCCTGCATCACCACTACTTCGTCGCAGCTCAGATACGGAAAAACTCTTGATGGCTTAGTAGACCATGGCACGGAACATGTGGCCATTATTTACACATAACAGAATGGCGAAGGGCGTGGCCGAGTCTGTAGAAGTTTGCGTTTCTGGGGTTTTTCATTTTCCTACCTCCAACGTTCCTGCTCAAAATGTAGGACAGGCTTTGATGTACTTGTGCGCGAATATTTACAACCTTCTGCTCCTGTGCACCGATTGCTTGGATGAATGTATAGCCTCTTTAGGTTCTTCTTGAATTGGTACTTATTGTGCTTCAGACAAGCATCACGCGGGCTTTTACCCGCGCTCACTTCACAGTACAAAGATCGGGGATGAAGTCTGCTTTTTCTCATCCGTTAGACAAGCGCAATCCATCTTATTTGGCGGCCAATAACGTTGGCTTCTATACTTTAAATCTTTACCTTCTCAAAATACGAAGTCATCCCATGTGATATCCATAAGGTGTCTAAGGTTCTATTAGTTGAAGAGTTCTAGTTTCTTGAGACCACTGCGGTATAATGTCCAGGTTTCGCAACCATAGATTAAGATAAAAACAACCTCTCGATATGCCATCAGCTTGGCGCATCTCTCAGATCTTTATTAAGCAACATCTGATGTAAGAGAAATCCAAAAGCAGCCCTTTTACGATGAGCAGTTATTTTATTATATACTTCCTAGACAGAGGAAATGATCTACTGGTTCCCAAAGTGTGCCGTAAATAGAGATACTAACATCCGGGAAGGCTGTTCCAGGAGCTAGCTGTACTAGTACCTACGTGTTCTGGATGTCGGTGATCAGGGCAAACCATTTGTATGTAGTACCGAAACGAAGTACAGACAGTTGCAGCTCTGCTGGTGTGTGAGCTGGAGCAGCATTGTCGACAGCGCACTGCAGTTCAGTAACCTGAGTGTGGCTTGTGAACCCTTTAGACAGCAGTCTGGACCGATTAAATAGCCCTCCGTTAAATCTGTAGTTATATTCTGCTCCTTTATTGTTTAGAGACTATGTGTCATGAAGCATTGCTTCTAGATACACAGCAAACAATTCTGGCGCAAGGACACATCCTCGTTTGAGCACATTAGTAACAGGGAATTTGTTAGATGTTTCATTGTGGTATAGCACTTGCCCAGATATCTTAGCATGGAAAGATTGAATCAACAGAAGAAAGTGTTCAGGGCTGCCAAAACGTTTTAAGGTCTTCCACACAGCTTTTCTGGGCACTGAATCGAAAGCTTTTTCTAGAATGTAAATGCTACACACATATCACTGATACAGTGTAGTTAGTTACTACACATTTCTGTGGAACAGTTTTAGGAAAAGAAAGTAATGCAGTATCAATAATCATATGGAACTGATAAATAAGATAATCGGAATTGGAAAAGTACGAGTAAAATGACGTTTGATAAAACAAATAGTCGGCTGTTTCATCTGTGTTAGGTTGACAGTGTAGAGACGTTACAGACTCATTTAGCTGCATCAAGCATTCAAGGGTCCCATCGGTCTGAGTGGACAGGTCTATAACAGAACACACACTTCTGCGTAATAAAATAACACGTTTCGTGTTCAGAGCATATAAATCCTAACCTGTAATATCGTAAATTCTCGGAAACTACTAATCGAAGTTTGGAAGGGGGGAGGCCGTTGAATTTGTCACTCTTATAGTTACGATACGGAAAAGTAAACCCCGCCCGACCAAGTCATGAACGCCCAACGGTAGCGACCGGCCGCCGTGTCATCCTCAGCCCACATGCGTCATTCGATGCGGATATGGAGGGAAATGTGGTCACCACACCGCTCTCACAGCCGTAATGGAGATAGCTAGGATACTATTAGCAGAAATTAGTAGGCCTATAGCTCCATCTGAAAAATCAACGGGGGTATCGAGACCTATGAAATTATAGTAGTTTTCAAAAGAGGTTATACAAGTACAGCAATTACTGATATCTTGTCCACAACCCTTTTGAGTAAAAACTGTATTCTTGTATGTGTATCGGTTGGAGACAGTCGAAAAGTGGCACAAAGTCTGCGAAATGTTCTGTATATTGATTGAATAACAGAAAAGTTGCGGTGGAGACGCAAGGATTGATTTAGTGGACACAGTTATACAGTGGGATAAGATGTGTTGCCAAGTGGTTGTCTCGGCGTCTGTCGGACCATCTCTGACGTCACCCAGTAGCTCCAAGGACACAGCGCCAGCCCCGCTATCAGCCGTGGGGCGCTACGGCCGTCTATCAGAGGGGTCGGGACGTGACTGTGGTTGGCGACGACTCGCTTATTTTCCGCCCCGCGGCGCCACTCCCTCCCCCTCCCCCACCGACTCACGTACCCTCTGTGCCCCGCCCACTGGCTGTGGGAGTCTGGCAGACCGATCTCGCTTTATGCCCTCTTCGACGCCTTCCTGCCGTCGTAAAGACATTGCTCTAGCGCCGACGTTTCGACGTCGCGGAGTGAGAAGAGAGAAGCAACCGTCCGGATTCCTCGGCAGGTGGTGCACGTCGCCGCCCACACTCTCTGTCCTGAGCAGAACCACTAGAGAGGTGTATACCTCTGTCGACAGGCGCATTTCATTTACGAAAAGTCAAGTGTCCGTAAAACGCTAATTAATGATTTCCGTCCTCTTCGGCGACGAAGAATTCTGGGATCGATTAGTCAGTTTGATGACACAGTAGTTACTGGGAGACATTTGACGTCCAGTGCTTAATAGTGGCACCCAGCTTGAACCCGTGCGATTTACAGCACTCGTTTCTGGTAAGAGGAGGTGTCACGGCCCCAGTTCGAATCAGCTCACGGCGGTTCAACCGCGAACACCGTTGTGCAGACAAGCCCGCATGCGGTTTTTAGGCGGTTTCTAACATCCCGCTAGATCAATAGCGGCCTCTTACCCACGTATGCCTCAAATACACTCTATGCAGACGTTTAGAGAACTTTCTCACTCTTACGCATTGAATGTACTCGAGACGCAGACACAAAGTGATACCATCCTGTGAAGGGGGGGGGGGGGCGTAGGATGGGGGAGAGAGGGGGTGAATAGGACAGGAGAATGATGGCCTCCTAAGAAATATCTTCAGCAGTGGATTAATGAAGCCCTCCTGTAGAATTTTTGGCGAATCACTGTCTTCACCTTATAATGCCATGTAATGGAGTACAAAATTACAGACCAGTATCGTTGACGATTGTCTGTTTCACGCTCCTCGAGCATTTTCTACTTTCACCAAAGGTAATGTTCCACGGTGAAAGGAAGTTTCTGTCGAGGAATGAGTATAGCATCTTGCATTTATCGCGAATCTCACGCCAAGAGCAAAGTCCCAACCTACTAGAAAAATGTGGGTGTGGCTCTTGTTTGTAAAGAGAATAAAGGAACGGACCCGCAAAGTAACAGACCAATATCCTTAACATCGGTTTGCTGCAGGCTTCATAAAAATATTCTCAGGTAGGATACAATAAACTGCCTTGAGACGGGACAGCTTCTGTCTTCAAATCAGCATCGATTTAAAGAGAATCGTTCGCCCTGACCTCAGCTTGCCCTTTTCTCACATCATACCCTACAAACGCTGTACGAACGGCAACAGGCTGATTTTAGGTGTACCACTGTAGACTGTTGACTAACTATAGTAAAATTAAACTTAACTCCGTCGAGACAGGCCATAAAGCCCAAACAGTACCGACCGGCTGCCGTGTCATTATCAGCCCACAGGCGTCACTGGATGCGGATCTGAAGGTGGATGTGGTCAAGTTGCTCCTCAGTTTGTCTCACAACGGCTGAGTGCACCCCACTTGCCTACAGCGCTCGGCGGATCGGAGGGTCACCCATCCCAGTGCTAGCCCAGCCCGATGACGCTTAACTTCGGTGATCTGACGGGAACCGGTGTAACCACTGCGGCAAGGCCGTTGGCTGACTGTTAACTAGGGCACGAGGAAATGGAATAGATTGCCGATATGAGGAGAAGTCGAAGATTTCTTTAAGTAATACACTCCTGGAAATTGAAATAAGAACACCGTGAATTCATTGTCCCAGGAAGGGGAAACTTTATTGACACATTCCTGGGGTCAGATACATCACATGATCACACTGACAGAACCACAGGCACATAGACACAGGCAACAGAGCGTGCACAATGTCGGCACTAGTACAGTGTATATCCACCTTTCGCAGCAATGCAGGCTGCAATTCTGCCATGGAGACGATCGTAGAGATGCTGGATGTAGTCCTGTGGAACGGCTTGCCATGCCATTTCCACCTGGCGCCTCAGTTGGACCAGCGTTCGTGCTGGACGTGCAGACCGCGTGAGACGACGCTTCATCCAGTCCCAAACATGCTCAAAGGGGGACAGATCCGGAGATCTTGCTGGCCAGGGTAGTTGACTTACACCTTCTAGAGCACGTTGGGTGGCACGGGATACATGCGGACGTGCATTGTCCTGTTGGAACAGCAAGTTCCCTTGCCGGTCTAGGAATCGTAGAACGATGGGTTCGATGACGGTTTGGATGTACCGTGCACTATTCAGTGTCCCCTCGACGATCACCAGTGGTGTACGGCCAGTGTAGGAGATCGCTCCCCACACCATGATGCCGGGTGTTGGCCCTGTGTGCCTCGGTCGTATGCAGTCCTGATTGTGGCGCTCACCTGCACGGCGCCAAACACGCATACGACCATCATTGGCACCAAGGCAGAAGCGACTCTCGTCGCTGAAGACGACACGTCTCCATTCGTCCCTCCATTCACGCCTGTCGCGACACCACTGGAGGCGGGCTGCACGATGTTGGGGCGTGAGCGGAAGACGGCCTAACGGTGTGCGGGACCGTAGCCCAGCTTCATCGAGACGGTTGCGAATGGTCCTCGCCGATACCCCAGGAGCAACAGTGTCCCTAATTTGCTGGGAAGTGGCGGTGCAGTCCCCTACGGCAATGCGTAGGATCCTACGGTCTTGGCGTGCATCCGTGCCTCGCTGCGGTCCGGTCCCAGGTCGACGGGCACGTGCACCTTCCGCCGACCACTGGCGACAACATCGATGTACTGTGGACACCTCACGCTCCACGTGTTGAGCAATTCGGCGGTACGTCCACCCGGCCTCCCGCATGCCCACTATACGCCCTCGCTCAAAGTCCGTCAACTGCACATACGGTTCACGTCCACGCTGTCGCGGCATGCTACCAGTGTTAAAGACTGCGATGGAGCTCCGTATGCCACGGCAAACTGGCTGACACTGACGGCGGCGGTGCACAAATGCTGCGCAGCTAGCGCCATTCGACGGCCAACACCGCGGTTCCTGGTGTGTCCGCTGTGCCGTGCGTGTGATTATTGCTTGTACAGCCCTCTCGCAGTGTCCGGAGCAAGTATGGTGGGTCTGACACACCGGTGTCAATGTGTTCTTTTTTCCATTTCCAGGAGTATAGAATGCAGTACATTGTCCACGACAGCTAGTGTTCATCAGAGACAACGGTACCCTCAGGACTCTCCATGGGAAGGGTATTACTATCGCTGTTATTTCCTATATACATAAGTGGTCTGATGAGCGCCCCCGGTAGCTGAGTGGTCAGCACGACAGAATGTCAGTCCTAAGGGCTCGGGTTCGATTCCCGGCTGGGTCAGAGATTTTCTCCGCTCAGGGACTGGGTGTTGTGATGTGTTTCCCTTATCATCATCACTTCATCCCCATCGACGCGCAAGTCACCGAAGTGCCGTCAAATCGAAATATTGCTACCCGGCGAACGGTCTACCCTACGGGAAGCTCTAGTCATTACATTTTAATGGTCTGACAGATAGGGAGAGCAACAGTCAGTGGCCTTTAACTGGAGATGCTGTGGTGTGCTGGAAGGTGCCATCGTTGAATAATTACTGTAGGAGGGTACTGGATAACAGAGAAAATATCAAGTTTCCTTGATGAATGGCAGCTAACGATAAATGTAGAAAATACAAACATAAGCAAGTGAATAGTAAATACAATCACGTAACAATACAGCATTAGCAGTGTGCTACGGTGCGTAGTCACGTGCCGTAAAGTTGCAGAGTAATATGAAATAGAACGTGTACACGGATAGTACGAGGGTGAGTCAAACGAAAACCCTAAATTTGTAATAATAAATGGAAATTTCGCGCCGTTATCCTGTAAGTTGGTAAGCGTGCTTCAAACAGCGTGCGGAATGGCCTGTTGGTGGCAGCATATTGCAGATGCACGCTTACCGTCGCAGTAACAGTATAGAGATGGCCGCCCCTCTTGCGACTTGCACTAGGGAAGAACAGCGTTCTGTTATTGGGTTTTTGCGTAGTGATGGTGTGAAACGTATTAAAATTCATCGACGAATGAAGGTTCAGTACGGCGATGCATGTTTGTCACAGCAGCAAGTCTACGAATGGAGTAGGAAGTTCGCAAATGGTGTGGCTTCAGTGGAAGATGCTCCTCGTCCAGGTCAGGCACATCGAGTTGTGACTCCACAGAACATTGCAGCAGTTGAAGCCGTAGTGAAGGAAAATCGACGAGTGACACTGAATGATATTGCAGCATATTTACAGATTAGTCACGGGTCAGCACACTACATTGTGCATGATGTGCTCCAGTTTCACAAAGTGTCTGCAAGATGAGTGCCACGGCAGCTGACTCCTCAAATGAGAGAACGACGTGTTGATGCTTTTGAAGAACTTCTTCGACGCTTTGAACGAGGAGCTGAGGGCTTCCTTGCAAGAATCGTTACTGGGGAAGAAACCTGGGTTCATTTCCACCAACCGGAATCGAAGAGAGCGAGCAAGGAATGGCGCCATTCCTCATCTCCAAAACCAAAGAAGTTTCGAACAGGACCATCAGCAGGGAACATTATGCTCTCTTTTTGGACGAAAAAGGCGTCATTTTGAAGAATTATATGTCTAGAGGGACCACTGTCACCAGTACATCATACACAGATCTCCTAAAAAATCATCTGCGGCCTGCGATCAAATCAAAGCGACGTGGATTGCTGTCAGCAGGTGTCCTTTTGCAACATGGCAATGCAAGACCCCACACTGTCCGTACAACAGTTGCAACAATCACAGACCTGCACTTGGAGTGTCTTCCTCATCCACCGTACTCACCAGACTTTTCCCCAAGTGATTTCCATATGTTTGGACCACTCAAAGACACAATGGGAAGAAAGAAGTTCCGCTCTGATTAAGAGGTACGCCACACGGTGCATGAGTGGTTGCGCGGACTACCAAAACAATTTTTTTCTAAAGGAATTAATGCACTTTGTAAGCGCTGGACGACTTGCATTGAGCGTGGGGGAGATTATGTTGAAAAGTGATACAGCTTTGTACCACTTCTGCACAATAACTAATATTTAAAAAAATATTTAATGTTTTCATTTGACTCACCCTCGTAGTTGGGAAGGTGAATGGTTGACTTGAGTTTATTGGGAGAATTTTGGGACAGTTCGATTGACCTATAAAGGAGACTGCGCATAGAGCACTGGTGCGACTCATTCTTGAGGAATACTTGACGGTTTGGCATCCCCACCAGGTCGGATTGAAAGAAGATACCGAAGCAATCGAGAAGCAGATTACTACATTTGTTACCGGTAGGTACGATCAATACGTGAATAATACGGAGATGTTTCGTGAACTGGAATGGGAACCCCTGGAGGAAAGATGACGTTCTTTTCGAGACACACTGTTGAGTAAATTTACAGAACCGGCATTTTAAGCTGACAAGGGGACCCTACATACTGTAAATCACGGATTTTGATGCGCTCCTAATATGTTGTAGAGGCATTTACCCTGAGTACCTGGCTATCCGGGTTTTTAGCGATGGGCCTTGGTTTTTGAGAAAATCGATTTTGAAGTTCATTCCGTTTGCTGTTCGCATCACAAATTTGAAAAAGAATAATAACTGAATATATCTGTATAAGTTCGCACGCCTTACACTGTTGATATTCTTTGAAATAAAATTGAAAAATTCGGTCGATTTAAAAAAAAAAAAGTGCGCGAGCAGCATTCGAACACAGTACCTCCATGGTGGTAGCCATGAACTTTTACTGCTGCGCTACGCTGACCCGTTCGAAATGAATATAACGTTACGGGTATACAAAGCGCGCAATGAAGTTACAGGTATACAAATCGTGCAATGAAATTCAAAATCGATTTTCTCAAAAACCAAGACCCGTCCCTAAAAAACCATCTAGCCAGATACTCAGCGTAAGGGCCTCTACAACATATTTGAAGCACATCAAAATCCGTGATTTACAGTATGGAGGGTCCCCTTGCGAGTGCAGAACGATTCTGTTGTCACCAACCTACATTTCGCATAAGGACCACGAACGTAAAACATGAGGAATTAGATGTTGTTCAGAGTGATACAGACAGACATTTTCCCTTGCTATGTTTGCTAGTGGAACATTAAAGGAAATGACTGTTAGCGGGCACGCCCCAAATTGTAACTTGCGGAACATGCATGTAGATGTAGGTATAACCATGCTTGTAACACACAGTTAACTTCACTATTACATTCTTTCAGGCAAACAGGACGTTTCCGAAAGGCATCCAAGGCCGTACTACATCGTACTTTAATTGTGCTCTGCCCATCCTCTTTCACGTGCATTGGACGATAGTATTAAAATAGGCAACACGGACGACATACAAGAACCGCAGAGTGCCTATGTACAGTCAAGTCTCTGGGGCATAGGCAACATCAGAAGGCGACTAGCACCGCCAGGATCCGTCAGCCAGTGAACATTTTGTTTCTACCAAATACTGTTCCCTATGAAGTTATCTACAACTCCGGAAGATCGATCCTATAACTTGGACATACTTCTGTGTTTCAGCCTCGGGTCACACCTATTTACTCACCTTACCGAGTCATCACCGGATGTTTAAATACATTACATAGCAACTCTTCTGCTGAAGAGTCACTGAAAATGTGATAATCTGCCACATGTATCTGTGAAACCCGTGAATGATACCCTTGTCACCAAGGTCTGCAAAAAACACCTTAAAAAAATAACGTAAGGTTCGCAAGGAAACGTAAAAAAAACTGATGCAAAATTTCCACTTTATGTAATGAATGTGGAGGCAAATCCATTATCGCACTGTTATTCAGCTGATATCAAATGTTTCCTGAGCCGATTAGTAATTCAGATTCACAGCTCCAATCCATTTTACGTAGGTCCATTGTGCTACTGTCAGTTCTAAAGTTAAATTGTAACTTCGCTCGACAGAAAATCTGTGTGGTCGGTAGTACTCGTATAATAGCATATTACGGAAGACAGCTTGATAGGTATAGAGATTTTTTTGTGTCTGTTCCGTCTCATTCTTCCGAAGCTGAGGGACCTCAAAAGTCTTACAATTCTGGTAAAATATATCTGTCTGCAGATATTCGGCAAACAATTTTACGAATTCATATTGTACAAGCATGCCTCCTGCTGTAGCAACTTTTTCTACTGAAGTACTGTCATATCCGGGGATCTTTTAAATTTTGAATTGCTTTTTACAAATAATCGAGCACCTGAGCTATTTCCACTCTCAAATAACCATGTCTGTCTTAAATGTCAAGGATTAAGAGGAAGCTGAATAATTACGAGCATCAGGTTATTGCATAGATTCAGCAGCGTCATTGAGCCCGCGGTAAACTTGACAACACGCGAGAAGTGCTGCCCTCTTCTGATTCCTGTAAGAAACACTCAGGAACACACAAAACATCATCAATTGAGCTGTGGAAGGCGTGGATGTGAGACAAATTAAATTGGCCAGCTCCTTGTTATTTTCGGCTGAAAGAAAATAAGGAGGCAATCATAGAGCTGTTTCACATATACTTTTATTTGAAGATGTTAAAAGTTGTAATTCACACTGCCGTTCCATGGATTTGATATCTAAATTTAGTAGTGATCAAGTTAGTATGTAACGGCCGACAAAGATAACGGTAGACGGAAAGGTAACAGTTGTGTCCTCTACTGTGAAATAGAAACTGGGAGAGGATGAAAAGAATAAAATGTAAGGAATGGAACGAAACACCACACTGTGTCAAAGAACAAGAACTGGAGCGAGCTGCATTGGTTCTTTATGAGCAGTTAAAGAAGAAAATGAAAAGCAGAAATAACATGTAAACACTATAGCTATCATAGGTATTGGATGCTCCCAATATTTCGTACAAAGTCGATGACGAAGATTACTATAAATAGTTCGATGGTGTATATTAATGTCACTACCTACCACTGCTACGCTCCATGCGTGGAGTCGTAGGTAAAGACAGGAACTGTGATACATGTGCACCTCCTGACATCATTTTGCGTGTTCTGAAGAAGACACACCAAGACTTATTGGTGGTGTTTTATCCAAGGAATGAGCTTTCTAATAATTGTTGAACAGTGAAAAGATGAGTTGTATGCGGCCTGCAGCGTTAAGATATGAGCTGCTGATGTGAGTAGGCAGAATAAGCTCTGATTCATTGAAGCTGTATCTTGTTAGGTAAATGTTCATGACGCCATAATCAGCTTTGTAACGCTGTCTATCAAAGTAGAACACACTTACAACAAACCGAGCAACTGAAAACTGGTAAGTATACCTTATATGACCGGTCAACAAGCAATTATAAAATCGCTCGTAAAATCCTATCGGAACTACAGGGTGAAAGTGTGGTGAGTTTGAACCCAAACACAGTGCATTGGGATGGAATGTATTCGCAGTCCGCTAACCTGAAAGTAGTCTAGCGCTGAAAATATTTCACCAGAGTAACTAAATAATGATGTTATTAAACGATAATGTCTTCATGTACTACTGAAAAACTGAATGCATCGCTATACTGTCTTTTGCAAGTTATTGCACTGGCACATAAATACATACCGAAAAAATCTGCCGTAGCAATCTGTATTTTAGAAGCTGCCATTAAACTATACTTTCCATAACCTGGAAATTAGTCATGGAGTTCACCATGTTATTTATTACTAATAAGATGTGAGCTGTATAGAGTAATTCCGTGATGACTTTACAAACATTCAATGATGATGAAGATGGTAAATGTATGAACTTCAGTTATGGCGCCCTGGTATTAAACGACTGGTACGAAAGTTGTAAGTGAAAATCGTTCTGATACCTCTGACAGTGGAATAATCTAAGTCTACCGGTACTGTTGTTAATACTGCGGACGAGGCAACTTTCAGAGTTGGTGCTATGGACTAATACAAGGAAAAAATATCCAATAAAGTTATGCTCTAATATGCATACCTTAAGGGCTGAGGGCACTTTGTTCATTAGAAGAGACATTTTCTTACTGCTGTGAAGATTAACAAGTGCCCATACTTCTCAATGTTTGCGTTTTAGAGCCGATGTTTACTTGATTTGAAGCGGCATGCCTAACAATCTTATCCACAAGAGTACCGATACATGTACTCAACTTTAAGAGATATAAAAAAGATTTTCGCTTATAACGTTCTACTCGGTCGTTTCTGGACAAGACTCCTTGAATTCAAATTGGTATAATTAGATCTTATAATTAAATGATTCCCTGAGACATTTAAGCCGGCCGGTGTGGTAGAGCGGTTCGAGGCGCTTAAGTCTGCCTCGGGCTTGGATGTGTGTGATGCCCTTAGGTTAGTTAGGTTTAAGTAGTTCTAAGTTCTGGGGGACTGATGACCTCAGATGTTGAATCCCATAGTGCTCAGAGCCATTTGAACCTGAGAAATTTAAGTCTCTTCATTTTCTACGATAATGATCGAAGCAGAATAAATGAATTAAAATTTGTGCTGGGGCCGGGACTTAATTGATTTCTTCTGCTTCGATCATTATCGTAGATAATGAAGAGACTTAAATGTCTCAGGGAATCATTTAATTATAAGATCTATAAGATCACCTATGGTACAGGACTTTCCCCTTACGTCCAACGCTGGGGTGCTATTCTAATGTCGGAGAGCCCTGGCAGTAGTGACAATGTAAGGGAAAATAAGCAAGAGATATGAATTGAAGTTTGCGTTTGGGAGGGCACTCAACTTGGGTACTTCCTGCAGCAATGTTGACCATCGTGCTGTGGTGGTGGAATGATTAGTATTTGTGCCTAGCAAGCAAGAAGACTCGCGTTCGAGTCCCGGGCCCTGAACAAATTGTAATTCATTTCTTCTTCTTCGATCATTATCGTGATACATTTGGCTTCCCCATCATCCCTGAAAGTTTGTAACTTGATCACAAAATCACCCAGTAGACGATTCACTGTTTCATTCTCTGTGCCGTGGATAATGACTGAATATACAGTAACGTATGTTACTAGTGCAATACACGAAACACGCATCAAAATTGCGAACGAAAACTAAATAGACAATTTGGGAGAGCGTAAGTGAATGACAGTTAACTGAATTGATGCTCTGTAGTAATTTCAAATTGACCAAAGAAGAACATAAACCATGTTGGACTCATTGTACACGTGAAATATGAATCGAATTTCTAGCAATCACAGAAACGGAATTTTCTATAGATGTGTTCCAGAAATGAATTAAAAAATCTAAAGTGCAGGAGAGATCGACAAAATGAAGTGCATAATGTGTCGGACTGAGTACGTATAACATGATCCTGTAATCAGTTTCAAACTTACGAAAAGCTAACTATCTCTGGACCTCTGTAATAACTCGCGCGTAATTACCTGAACATGTTCGCAGTTCTTACCATTTCACACATGTAGAATGTATTCAACGTCGCTTGTCAACAACCGCCGGAAACAACTGAAACAGAGCCACCGAAAACCTCTAAAGCTGCAGCCGCCATAGAACTTCTCCAATTAAGTTGCCTCGATGCTCAGAACAAAGAGCAGTTTCAAATTTTCTCGATCGCATGGCTATACTGGACTTTTGGTTGTCTGGAAGTTTGTGGAACTCACCAGAGGTGAGCAGTGTCACAAAGAGGTAACTCAGAAAGTTCGAATTACCTATCCCCAATGGTTGAAGGACGACTTTGAAAAAAGATTTACAGACATTACACGTATTTAGAAATGCAAAGAAATTAATTTGTGGTGACACTGAAAGCAGAGTGTAAAGCGCATGTTTCAGTGTCAACAGACATGACATGTTACTTTTTAAATACCTTTCTGTATAATTACCTAACACAAATTGGGAGACAATCTAAATGGAATTCGTTTTTACCTATGATTCACATAAAGTTCCATTCTCAGGCCTACAATTTCCCAACAAATGCAGATAACTACCCATGATGTGGGGAGTCGTGCACAATTTCAGTGCATTTAAGCGATTTTTGCAGTTCAATCTAACGGTACTATTATCTGCATTTCAACTTGTTTAGTATAGTAAAATTAGAGAAATAACAGTGATCAGATATACAGTAGGTTGTCACAATGATAATATTAACTTAAGGGTGCCCCATTCCGCTGACTTCATGACACAAGAATAGATTAGCTGGGCCAGTTGTATTCACAAATTCAAGGTCACTGCGTACTCTAAAACCTTAATACTAATATGTAATACTAATTTTCAGTAAGGAATATGAATGTGTATGGACTCATTTTTATACAGCTCAGTGAATAGAAGGCAAATGACATTCAGTTGTGTGGCCGCCGGAGCGGCGTCACGGTGTATGCGATAGCCCATTGTCGGCGGCTTCACATTGTGGCGGACGCTCATTGTCTCAATAAAGAAGTATGGAAAATACAGCATGTTCCAAAATTCTCTTTACAGCTTTGACTACATATACAGGGTGATGATAATTAAACTTTCAAAACGCTGTAGAAATAACACCCTGTTCCTTGTGACGTCAAATTGCAACGGAAAATTATCGAATAAGGAGGAAAACGTAAAGTAGAAAAAAAAAGTGTAGAAATTGGTCAATAGATGGCGCTGGATGTATCAGTATACGTCAATGAAAATATTAGTCATGTGCACGACCCACTGAAGTTTGTACAAACACTCCAGGTACATGGCTTTTCCACCTTTCGCGCCTGCGACGTTCGCCGTGACTGTCTCAATGCAGAATCGCGCTCTGCTTCTAAAGCTGTATTACAAGAATAATGACTGTGCACACGTCGTTCTGCAGACGTTTCGGACACTGAAGGGTTTGAAAAAGGCGTTGATCCGATGACTGCCGTGGGACTGTAGAAAATGATTCGGAAATTCGAAAAGACGGGTTCTTTTGGTGTGCGAGCAGTTAGAGGGAGGGAACGAATTGTTTCGAAGTCAGTGGAGGCAGTGGCCACAGCAACGTAGGAGGAGACGAGTGGTGGTGTGCAAATGTGTAGTGCACGGAGAATTACCCCAACATTGGTGCGAAAATCCTTTTCTATACATTCAAAATTACCCATGTGCACGAGCTGCCTCATGCTGGTCTGCCGGCAAGAGAGACCTTTGCTTTAGAATTGCTTGCTCGCATGTAAGTGGACAATGACTGGCCGTGGAAAATTTTGTAGACAGACGAAGCCCACTACCATGTGGCAGGATATGTCAATACACAGAACTGTCGAATGTGGTCATCCAAAAATCCACACGCACATCAACCAGTACCACATCATCCTGAAAAAGTCACTGTGTGGTGCGGGTTTACAGCATCGTTTATCATAGGGCCATAGTTTTTCGAAGACACAGGTGCTTCCGGTCCTGCCACCTGTACCGCCACTGGTAAGCGCTATGAGTGCCTTTTGCGCAAATACGTTATTCCAACTTTCCAACAGCATGGATGTGTGGATGGTGTCATTCTTATGCACATCTAGTTAAGCAGCTGCTGAAGCGCCATTTCGAAAATGTTAGAATTATCAGCCACCATTTGCCTACAGCCTAGCCGTCCCGATCACCTGATCTTAATCCGTGTGCCTTCTGGCTGTGGGGCTACCTGAAAGATGTTGTGTTCAGTGTTCCGGCGGAAAACCTAGTGACTTTGAAGGCACGAATTACGAAACACGTTCTGAACTTGACCCCGGTAACTGAAAAAGTTGGGAGCGCATATGTGGCATGTGACATAATTTTATGTAGAAAATATGTACCTTATACGAAGACAAATGGCTGAACATTCAAATGATTTTGCATTTGTGGGAATAATCACATGTCGCCTGTAGAACGAATGCCAACTGTCGCTAAAACGATCCAACATTCCCTTCTTCTTGATATGTGATTAAGGGAACCACTGCTCTCATCTTCGCATCACAAGTTAGGGCTGCAATACGTTCATATTTCCATGGATTGATCTTAATTTTGAGGGCGTCCATAGGCGTGCTGGAGGGATTTTTATCCAACTGTCTGGGGTAAAACTGGACCTTTTTTCGTGACTGTTGAAATTCGATTTACTGGAAGTAGACTGTAATAAAACTTAGCGAAAATTCAGTAAAATAGGACCGAAACGTAGCTAGTTTCTACGTTAAACAACTGAATCGAAGAAACTACAGCGCCGTCCTATATGCATACAGTACGTTCCAAAACGGTCTTTACGAATCTGAGCGCGTATATTTCAAAAATGCGGATAGGTAGAAAGATGCAGTTTACGGCATTATGTTGACACACACTACAGCTGCTTTTTTATTTTATTTTCCCATGTTAATTATTGACTGGCCATCCTCCAGCAGTTGCCACAATATTTGGAGTCGTTGGTACAGACCAGATCTGACACCTAGGTCGTGCAGAAGCCATCGTGCTGTAGAAATAACACCACAGGTCAGAATGACGTCAAATTGCAATGGAATATTGTCGGACAAGAGGGAAAACGTATGGCATAAGAAAAACATAATTACAAAATGTAGCAAAAGATGGCAATGTAAGCATCATAATGTAATAGTGGTCGATTACAATGACAAATGAATTGTACAACAATGCCTAAGGTGTACTTTTGACGTTAAATGAACGGTACTCATCAGTTTGCGTAGGGGTACAGGTGTGATACTGTGAGTTAGGAAGGCCCACCTACAACGGCAACGTCATATCTTATCAGATAGGGAATGTCAGTTTTTAATTGTCCTGAGGCCAAAAACCGCATAAAAAAGCATCAGTTACATAGGGTTTTAATTGTCCTGAAGGAAAAACTGCATAAAAAGCAACAATCAAATCGGATTATAAATTCCGTGTAACTGGCGCAAAACATATTCAATATACTGTCCACCGTTCTCTGCAAGAAGTTCAAATCGAGAATCAGCATGTTCCATAATTGTGTGTGATACTGGAATATTACGACGAGATGCAGCCTACGACACCAACGTTGATGCTACATCCGGTCGACCAATGACAGCCAGATGCATAGTACAAATGGCAACAAGTCAGCAACCGACCTGAATAAAGCCTGATAATCGGTGACAGACTCACACCCACCTGAGATTGTCTAGTCTGGCGAATTATACCTGCGATGCTTAACACCCACACTGACCTCTGCTGACCTCGTAAATCCCAATCCTCGTGTAATCCCCGAAGGTGTGTGAGTCTGTCACCGATTATCAGGCATTATTCAGGTCGGTTGCTGACTTGTTGCCATTTGTACTATGCATCTGGCTGTCATTGGTCGACCGGATGTAGCATCAACGTTGGTGTCGTAGGCTGAGTCTCGTCGTAATATTCCAGTAACACACACAAAAAGTCTTAGAAGGGACCACCAACTCTGTGACTCTTGTCCAATCAGTTTAATGTTACCTAAACTCTGCACAGAATATGCAAATGAGTTTACTCCTCTTCTGGTAGCCGTGTACCGCAGGTGGCTGTAGGAGCGAAGCCTTCTTAGTGACTGAAAAAATAACTCACGTGATTCATTGTTTCAAGAAGGGGTATTTGACAGATCTACAAAACTACAGGTCTATATCCCCGTCGTCAGTCTCTTGTAAATTTTTGGGACACGGTCAGAGCACAGCATGCCAATTTCAACCGAGAGAAATTCGTGCTTACCCCAAGGGAATATGTATGTATGTATTAAACTGGGGACCTAGAAACGACGGAGAGGCTTCGTCCTGCCATAGCCCTCAGAGGTTCACAACAGGCCACAGCAGACCACCCACCAGAATGCACTACAAACCGAACCCAGGGTTTTTGTACGGTTCGGCCCCCACTGGTCCCTCCCGGGAACGTCTCATACCACACAAGTGTAACCCTAAATGTTTGAGTGGTAGAGTAATTATCGTGTACGCTTACGTGGAAACGGTGTTTGAGCAGCAATCGCCGACATAGTGTAACTGAGGCCGAATACGGGGAACCAGCCCGCATTCGCCGAGGCAATGAAAAACCGCATTGAGAACCATCCACAGGCTGGCCGGCACATCGGACCTCGACACTAATCCGTCGGGCGGATTCGTGCCGGGGACCGGCACGCCTTCCCGCTCGGAAACCATCGCGTTGGACCGTGGGGCTAGCCAGGTGGGCTACCCCAAGGGAGTACTATGTCCATTCAATTTCATAATGTAAATATATTACGTAATGGAAGTTCTGTGAGAATGTTCCGCGGATGTTTCGTAAGAAGTGGCAGATCTGTAACATCGTAGCTAAATGCAGGAAAGTCTGCAGTGATATAGGTGCAGGGTTTGTCAATTAACTCTCAACATTAAGAAACGTGACGCATCGCGTCTCAGTAAGTAGAATGACCATCTATTTAAAGATTACACGATTGCCAGATAACCGTTTTAAACAGTCATTGACGTAAGATATCTAGGAGTACGCCTACAGTGCGATTTCAAGTGAATCGACCACATACAATTAATCGCAAATCAGGCAGATGCCAGACGGAATCTTTGGAAGAATGCTTTCGAACAGTCGTCCGTCAATGAAAGAATTAGCTTATGAAACGTTCAGTTGACGTATACTTGAATATTGTTCGTCAGTATGCGATCAGTTCCTTAAAAGACTAATGCAGGATATAAAGAACATCTCAAGAATATCAGAGCAGTTCGTTACAGGCTCGTCACTGAAATGTTCAGCAATCTCGTATGGCAGAACCTGGAAGAGGGGTGTGCTATATCACGGTGTGGTTTACTGAGAGCCCACTTTCTTATAATAGTTAACCAATATTTCGTCTCTCCGTTTTTATATCTCTCGAAAAGACCATGAAGGTAAAATTGAAAAAAAATATGGTCACGTCAGTATCATCTTTGTGTAGAAAGCGTTGGTCACACAGAGACTTGCCAACAATTGTTCTTATCAAGCACCATTCGTGACTGGAAAACTAAAGGGGTGGAAGTGAAACTCACACAAAAAGCACCAAGCACCATACATTACAAGCGATCTTCCGGAGTGTAGATGTACAAACGAAACTCTCTTTGCTGTTAGTTACTGCACCATCTGCCATCCTGAAGAAAGTTGTGTCAATGTAAGGTATGTTACCGTTCTGTTTTCTTCACACACTTTGTGTTTTCAGATTTTATGTAATTGTGTTTGTACTTGCTCACAGCCTCTCAATGTCATTTCCGAATACCTTAATTCAGAATATTCTGCCAAGATTCTGTATACTGTTTCTAAAATTTCAGTTCGGTTCTTTTGGATTCCAGACGCTGGTGCACCGTGTGCCAGGCTAGAATTCTTTTGGAAGTAGTAAGAGTGTCACCTGTGCGCAGGACTTCATTTAATTTTCAACTCCCACTGCTGCTTCAGGGTGTGCGCCACTTACACTGGTTTCTCAGTTGGCGACCTTCGTTGGACGAGATGCAGGGTCTTCGTCTCTGAGCTGAACTCCGCGTCGCACTACTAGGAAAACTTTCTTTAATGCGGAACCGCTGCCTTTGACTTTGCGAACGAGTTTAAGAGCATAACTTCGCCGAGGGCACGCTGGTCACTCTCCCATGAGAGTGAATTTTAAATTTATTCAACCAGAGGCTTATTTAGCGCCATTAACACAAGTTCCGCCTTTGTACTGGCACACTTTAAAGAAGCAAGACTTTGCTGGAAATTATAATTGTTTAAGGCTGACAGATACCCATTACGTTTTTTGCATTAGTACTGATACTTCCTGATCCAGTTAACACTGTCCTCTTCGTAGGATATGACTGCTCGTTATGAATTATTAACTGAGAGCTTCAATTACAGAAAATGTAGTGCTTGATATAAAAGAACATAAGTTGAGCAAAAATTGTCTTCAGCTTGTACAGCGATAATTCCTGACGAATGTTATAAATTCTCGTTAGTGTACTTGAGAACATTCGTTCGAGAGTTCGAGTACCAGAATGATGGTTTTGATGTCGTTCATCTACGTCTAAATTTTTGTATTCAAGCGTCTTTTGTTACGATAATAGAGGGGACTCCGCATAATAATGCCTTCGCATGGCAGCTGTTCCTGAATTTTTCATTGAAATAGCATCAGTGTCGGTCGAACAATATACACCTTAGGTATCTATAAGAGCTGAAAAATGCTACAATACTAATAATATCTCCAGAGATCACAAATTGTAAGTAATCATCATACAACCACAAAACAGTTCTCTCATAACCTGTCCTTACTAATAAGTACGTTAGTATATTCACATCATTATTTGCCGCCTGCCTCTCAAGCATATAAAATTTAGAGGGGTAACACAGTTCCACATTATATCACTCACTTACACGCAAACAATTGAACTCCCACGTCTAAAACAATTCCAAAATTCAGATTCCTTTACAAGTTACTTCACAAGTGAAATATCTGACGTTAAAAATTCAAGCAATAAATTGTATTTAACGTTTCATACAATTTACTAAGTAATCTCATTATCAAATATTGGATGAGTACTGTCTGCGTAATTTGCAATCCGTTTCAAGCAAAAAGTAATTTTTAACTCTTATCGTTTATGACGTCATATCTCCTGAACTTTGTGTCGTACAATGATATAACTTGGCAGGTGTACTCAGTTGAGTATTTGGATGCTATATGTGCAATGTGATGTGAATAGAGATAGTAATATAAAAGAATTAAAACGTCATGCCTTATGTTGAGATCTTACTGCACGAACGGCGAAAAATGTAGTAAGCGTTGAAATTTTCCGTTTCATTGTTTTGTCACGTGTGTCGGGGTAAAGTTTTATTAAGGATTGAAATTATGAGTAATCTTTTATGTAAGTCACTAAGAGGTCTCATTTCCAAATACTGGATGACTATACTGTAGGGATTTGTCGGCCATGAGTTACGCTGCCTAAAGACAAACACATAGTATCCAGCTGTAGTACTTGCCATGCTATGTAAAAACCTTTAACATGATATTACAGTAGTAAATGAGTAGATTATGTCACCCTTTAAATTTTGAAATTCAACTTACTAATTACGTGAACTACTGAAAATGAAATTTTTGTTGCCCCTATGAGCAGCTAGATAGGCAACCAGGAACTCGGACTGTGTACCATGAACCATGAGTGGAGAACTCAATTAACCATTTAATAATACAGATATTAGTGGGGCGAAAAGCGTCACAGTGCCATAATGATTCGACATACACTTAATCACAAAAACAATATCAAGACACTACATTAGCCGTTGCGCCAATATAGCTAAAATTAACTCAGGTTAAAAATTAATGTTATGAAAATTTTGTTAAGGCAGCGCAGGGTACTTGTTCACGAGTCATTGAAGGTAAGACAAAGATACTCCTCATGGATAAAACCATACACCTAGTCTGTGCATACGTTCTTCTTGAAACGTCAGAGTCAGATGTATACACACATTCCTGCGACAGTGGGATGCTGTGCCATTGTACATGAATCACATTATTTTGTCTGGGCTACAGTGACACATCATCTTGCAGAGGAAAACACTTTCTGAGAAAATCCCAATGAAGATCCCCTTCATTAGCATGGCTGTAGGCAACCTGGTTCACTTATCGCAACGTAAAAATTACTTAATCTGATCAACAAGCGACGGAGCGACGACGACGTTACTAATGTATTATCGTCGTCATCATCATCATCACCATCACCGCATGCCAAGTTATCCATTCCTTACCTCTAATAAAATTAGCAATCCAAGAAGTCACATCTCATTTCTTCGAACAGTAGCTGCCACTAAACTGAAACAGAAATTAGCAGCTCAGTTCTATGAAAGCATTTACATTAAACAGCTAATGATACTGTAGCTGTTACATTGAAAACTATTTGCATTTTTTTGCGCTTTGTTTAAAAGTTTTGGCCAATGTTATACGTTCACCTTTATATGATTTATCAAAAACGTTTTAGTCGAATAATGTACTTATGATAGTACAAGTGAGCACACAATACCAAAAAGTACATAAACATCTTCTGAAATGGGAATTATTTCGAAAAGTCGAAAAAGAAATACTGTCAATACTAAACTATTTCCAACTCCACAAACAAGTAAGATTTACTTTAAATGCGTCATTTAGACACATTCATTTCTCTCTGTCCCTCTATGTCTCTATCTCACTCTCTTTCTCTCTTCTCTCTCTCACTCTCTCTCTCTCTCTCTCTCTCTCTCTCTCTCTCTCTCTCTCTCTCTCGCTCTCTCTTTCTGTCTATCTATCTATCTATCTATCTATCTATCTATCTATTTAAAAAATTGGCAGTTTGAAATGAACAACCTGGCAAAATGTTCAACAAACCAACTTCCAGCTATTTCTCTACGATTCCACTAGCATGAAAAATGAAACCGTAAACCTTTCCACGAACATTTATGCGATAAGATTGCAAGTTAACCAGCACTTGTGAACGTACAGAGTTCGATCTCTTGTACCATGGAGCTTCTAATTAAATATTTTCATACATAAATAGTTCTATGAAACAAATGATGCTTGTCAAGTGTCACTATATTATTTACAAATGCATTTTCATCACAACTGATCTCTATAACACTACTTTGGACTCTCGGATTAAGCGCCACAGAGTCTACTGCCATGTCTAAATTATTACAAAATACATTTGGCCAAAAAATAGCATGGCAAGCAAACAGTTTCCATTTCATTTTTGGCCTAAAGGAGACAATGCACCAGAATGTGACAGAACAATCCTATAATCACACAAACCATGCGTTGGCTATAGCACTGTAGTACAGAGGCAAGCACTAAACAGATAACTAGTCTGAACTAGTCAGCTACTGGAAGAATGTAAATGTCGTGTGATGCCTAAAAAGTTACTCAGAACTCTTTAGTTAGTTGGTAAAATTCTAATTCCACATCTGAACTATCCTGTATCTCTACAGGACACTTGCAACATGCTCAGCAAGCAGTTCAAATATCACACTAAACCTAAATTAGAGTATGAAAAGAATAAAACTCGAATGTTGACCACTTACAAAAGGGACATAAAATAACAACACACGAACAATTTTTATGTCATTTGTCACAAAGTTATTTTCACGTTAAAATAGCCATGCAGACGTGTAAAGGAAGTTAAGTACAATACGTAAGTGTCAAAGAAGTATTTCAAAAGCTTGTGGAAATTCTTCAGCAATATGACATCATGCTAAGTATCATTCCAGGGGGAAGAGGGTATACATCATGCTGTACACTATAAAAATGTAATTGATTATATTAAGCGAATAATATTCATTTACTTCAAACGACCTAACACTCCTCTACTTTAAGTACAAAAAGAACTTTCGATGATGGCTGCAACGTCTACAGATTAGAACAAGGCCCACCAAAGTGTTTGCAGCCTGTTTTTCCATAATTAGCTACTGTCTAATAATGTGCTCTAACTGTAATGCTCCGAATACAAGATGTAAACACACCACATAGCCAAATATAAACCTAAACTCATATTCAGCTCCACGCATAATAAGGAGAAGGACACACTAGAATTTTCTTTGAATGTTGGGAATTTGTGAGAACGTGTAGTTAAAGAACAATATACTGTGGAAACCACAAACCGTTTTGAAGTCCCATCAATTCTGGAATCAAGAGAGAAACTGAGGGAAGAGTGTAAAGAAATACATTCCACGGTAAACAGTGTGTCCGACGATACATTGGAAAGAAAGGATGGAATGAGAAAGAGAAAATGTTTCAACATGACACTCAAGAAGGCTACAGAAGAGAAAAGAAAGATAAGGGCGGAGTGGCTGGCTGATGGGGAGAATGAGCAGAAAAGCAAACATGTTATCAACATCAGAAAGGAGACCAAGCGAATCCTGACAGGGAAGACATTAAAAAATGGTTCACATCTCTCTGAGCACTATGGGACTTAACATCTGAGGTCATCAGTCCCCTAGATCTTAGAACTACTTAAACCTAAGAAACCTAAGGACATCACACACATCCATGCCCGAGGCAGGATTCAAACCTGCGACCGTAGCATTCGGGCAGTTCCAGACTGAAGCGCCTGGAACCACTCGGCCGAGGAGTCAATACACAAACAAGTGCGATATAGTAGAGCTAATGAAAGACGAGATACAGTTGAATTTCTCTAATCATAGCTCAGTAGGCAGTGCAGTTGAAGAGCATTGGACATATCCAAAAAGGGGAATCAAAGAAGTTGGAAAGAAAAACGTAGGTACAGACAAGGTAACTGCGAAGAAACTATGGGTAACAGAAAAAACACTTCAGTTGATCGACGAAAGAAGGAAGTACAAAAATGTTGAGGGAAATTCAGGAGTACAGAAATACATGTCACTGAGAAACAAAATAAATAGGAAGCGCAGAAACCTAAGACGAAATGGCTGCATGAAAAACGTGAAGAAATTGAAAAAAATGATTGTCGGTGGACTGACTCAGTACACAGGAAATTCAAAACAACTTACAGTGAAATTAAAAGCGAGGGTGGCAACATTAAGAGTGCAACGGCAATTACAGTGTTAAATGCAGAGGAGAGAGCGTATAGATGGATTTTGAGATATACTTATCCAGATCATATGGTGGAATTAGACATTGACAGAAGAATGGAAATTGGCCACAATATGGCCGATAAGTAAGAATGTGAGAAAAATTGAGTGTAACCCACAAGGTGCTGTCTATCATTATATTCAGAAAATTACAGCTATTCATAGATAACGACATACAGGAATATAAACAATTTATTAGTCAAAGCAGAGAGAGAGAGAGAGTCAGATCATGATATCAAGGCAAATTTTTCATTGCATCACAAATAGGAATCATGGATTTCTGAGCCCAAACTTTTCATTAGAAATAAGAACGGTGTCTTGATAAATGACAAGGAAGGAATTGTATAAGGATGAAGAGTACTTCTGAGAACTCCTGTATCGACCAGAAACGGACGAGATGTTACCTGCAGACAGCGTGGAACAATGAAAGATGAAGAACAATGGGAAGTGAGTGAAGACGATGCGCAGATTGCAAAAGAAAGAGTCAGAAATAAGTAAGTCCCAGGACAGAACATAATAACAAGAAAATTAATCCAAGTGGGAGATTAGAGCTTGCATTTTGAGATATACTTATCCAGATCATATGGTGGAATTAGACATTGACAGAAGAATGGAAATTGGCCATAATATGGCCGATAAGCAAGAATGTGAGAAAAATTGAGTGTAACCCACAAGGTGCTGTCTATCATTATATTCAGAAAATTACAGCTATTCATAGATAACAACATACAGGAATATAAAGCTGGCTTTCGACCATATAGATCGACAATAGATGAAGCTCTTCACCCTAAGGCTGCTGTTTGAAAATCACTGGGAATATAATAAAAAATATCTACAATCTGGTCGTTTATTTTAGACGTGCATATAACAGCATCTATGAGAATAACCTACACAGTTCAGTGAGTAACTTCGGAATCTCTGAGAAACTAATGACAATGGTTCAAACTTGTATGGATGGGTCAAGAGCAGGAGTGTGTTTGCGAGGGATCATGTAAGAAAAGTTCGACGTTCAGAAAGGCATGAGAAAAGGCTCTGCTCTCTGATATGCTCTGGTCAATGCCATCTCAGAGGATGTAATAAGAGATGGTCGGCAGCAGAAGTTGGCTGGAGTACAAATGGAAGGCAATTTCGGTTGTTTAGCTCACGCAGATGAGGTGGTACTATTATGTGATCAAACCACAAGATTGAAAAAAAATGTACCAGAAAATGGACAATTACGATCAGAAGATTTGGGCTAAAGATGGATCAAGACGAAATGGAGTTCACGCAAATAGGAAAAAGACAAAAGAAGAAAAAATTTACTGAGAGCTATGGAATGGGATTCAAGAAATTTCACTAGTTCAAATACTGGGTATCTTCGTTTACCAGTAACAACAGCGAAGAAATGGACATAAAGAAAATAACCGCCGAGAAACTGAAGTTAACGTGTTCCACCATGGAGACGCTCAGCTCAAAATCAGTATCAATGAGTACTACGAGGAGAATATGTAACACAGTGATATTCCCAGCTGTCATGTACGGTTCAGAAACCTGGAACACTACTTAACGGGAAAAGGAAAATCTACTAATATTTTAAAGAAGAGTACTGAGACGGGTAAGGGACCAATTTTAGATAAAGAAGAATGCAGGAGGAGGAAGAATAAGAATGGGATGTTAGTACGCATATTCGCAGCAAGGAGTATTACAGACCCTCAGATCTGTGAAAGAACACTGATTAGCCACAACACTGAAACTGTCGTCCGTCGTGAGACTGAATGCGGCATGGTGGCGTCGAGGAAACAATGCAAGTACCACAGAGAAGAATGGAGTAAGGGTAGCGTCTTCGAGTAATAATTAAAACCACTTTGATCCCGTGTTCGAAACACGCCTTGGGTTAAATTTTGATTAACAGTCAGCATTTGTGGCCGAAGACTTCCGGCATAAGAAGTAACCTTCATTCTGCGTACAGATGTTCACGTCACTCTTTTGTCCTTGGGGTGGGAGACTGCCTCTAAAGGCGGAAGAAGCAGCAATGATAATCCGCATGAAGATGCAGAAGGCAGTGGAAACCACTGCATTCACGACACATAATGTGTATCCGCAGGACATGCGGCTTGTAACTGAAAAGTGTCATGATGATTTCCCCATTAGCAAAAGATTCCGGAACAGCCCCCATTCCGTTGCCTGGAGGGGACAGTCAAGGGATAGGTGAAAAAGATTGAATAACAAACGAAAGTATAAACTTCTACGAGCCGGGGCGTGGAATTTCCGAAGCTTGAACGTGGTAGGTACGCCAGAAAATCTGAAAAGAGAAATGCAAAGGCTCGATCTAAATATAGTGGGGGTCAGAGAAGTGAAATCGAAGGAAGACAAGGGTAAGGTAATATCAACAGCAGAAGAAAATAACATAATGGGAGTAGGATTCCTTATGAATAGTAAGACAGGGCAGAGAGTGTGTTACTGTGAAAAGTTCAATGATACGGTTGTTCTTATAAGAATCGACAGCAAAGCAACATTGACAACGATAATTCAGGTATACATGCCATCATCGCAAGCTGAAGATGAAGAGATTGAGTAAGTATGTGGGAATATTGGAAGGGTAATGCAATACGCAATGGGAGATGAAAATGTAATAGCCATGGGGGACTGGAATACTGTTGTAGGGGAAGGAGTGGAAGAAATGGTGGCAACAGGATGTAGGCTTGAGACAAAGAACGAGAGAGTAGAAAGACTATTTGAATTCTGTAGGAAATGTCAGCTAGTGACAACGAATATTCTGTTCAAGAATCAGAAGAGTAGAAAGTATACTTGGAATAGGCCGGGTGGTAAGGGAAGATTTCAATTACATTACATCAAAGTCAGAGAGAGATAGCGAAATCATGTACATGGTTTTAAGCCGTACCCAAGAGCGGATATAGACGCAGAATACAATGTAGTAGCTATGAAGACGGCTGAATTTTAGGAGATTAGTCAGGAGGAGTCAATACACAAACAAGTGCGATGTAGTAGAGCTAATGAAAGACGAGATACAGTTGAATTTCTCTAATCATAGCTCAGTAGGCAGTGCAGTTGAAGAGCATTGGACATATCCAAAAAGGGGAATCAAAGAAGTTGGAAAGAAAAACGTAGGTACAGACAAGGTAACTGCGAAGAAACTATGGGTAACAGAAAAAACACTTCAGTTGATCGACGAAAGAAGGAAGTACAAAAATGTTGAGGGAAATTCAGGAGTACAGAAATACATGTCACTGAGAAACAAAATAAATAGGAAGCGCAGAAACCTAAGACGAAATGGCTGCATGAAAAACGTGAAGAAATTGAAAAAAATGATTGTCGGTGAACTGACTCAGTACACAGGAAATTCAAAACAACTTACAGTGAAATTAAAAGCGAGGGTGGCAACATTAAGAGTGCAACGGCAATTACAGTGTTAAATGCAGAGGAGAGAGCGTATAGATGGAAAGAGTAAATTGATGATTTCTATGAGGGCGAAGATTCATATAATGTGATAGAGGTAGAAACCGGAATCGATTTAGAAGAGATGAGGATCCAGTATTAGAATCAGAAATTAAAAGAGGTTTGGAGGACTTAAGATCAAATAAGGCAGAAGAGACAGATGAAATCCCATCAGAATTTCTAAAATAATTGTGGGAAGTGGCAACAAAACAATTCACGTTGGTGTGTAGAATATATGAGCCTGGCGATCTACCATCTGACTTTCGGGAAAATATCATCCACCCTATTCGGAGGACTATAAGAGCTAACAAGAGCGAAAATTATCGCACAGTCAGCTTAATACCTAATGCATCCAAGTTGCTGACAAGAATAATATACAAAAGAATGGAAAAGAAAATTGAGGATATGTTACATGATGATCAGTTTGGCTTTAGTAAAGGTGGCTGATAATGAGAGAACGAATAAAATAAACCATAGGATTTGCCGACCCGGAAAAAGCGTTCAACAATGTTAGATGGTGCAAGATGTTGGATATTCCGAGAAAAATAAGGGTAAGCCCGCAGGGAGAGAAGGGTAATTCACGATATGTATAGGAGACAAGAGGTAATAACCTACTTGCCATTAAAATTGCTACACCACGAAGATGACGTGTTACAGACGCGAAATTTAACCGACAGGAAGAAGATGCTGTGATATGCAAATGATTAGCTTGTCAGAGCATTAACACAAGGGTGGCGCCGTAGGCAACACATACAACTTGCTGACATGAGGAAAGTTTCCAACCGATTTCTCACACACAAACAGCAGTTGATTGGCGTTGCTGGTGAAACGTCGTTGTGATGCCTCGCGTAAGGAGGAGAAATGCGTACCATCGCATTTCCGAATTTGATAAAGGTCGGATTGTAGCCTATCGCGATTGTGGTTTATCGTATCGCGACATTGCTGCTCACGTTGGTCGAGATCCGATGACTGTTAGCAGAATATGGAATCGGTGGGTTCAGGAGGGTAATACGGCCTCGTATCACTAGCAGTCGAGATGACAGGCATCTTACCCGCATGGCTGTAACGGATCGTGCCGCCACGTATCGATCCCTGAGTCAACAGATGGGGACGTTTGCAAGACCACAACCATCTGCACGAACAGATCGACGACGTTTGCAGCAGCATGAACTATCAGCTCGGAGACCATGGCTGCGGTTACCCTTGACGCTGCATCACAGACAGGAGCGCTTGCGATGGTGTACTCAACGACGAACCTGGGTGCACGAATGGCAAAAAGTCATTTCTTCGGATGAATCCAGGTTATGTTGACAGCATCATGATGGTCGCATCCGTGTTTGGCGACATCGCGGTGAACCCACTTTGGAAGCGTGTATTCGTCATCGCCATACTATCGTATCATCCGGTGTGGTGGTATGGGGTGCCATTGGTTACACGTCTCGGTCATCTCTTGTTCGCTTTGACGGCACTTTGAACAGTGTACGTTACATTTCAGATGTGTTACGACCCGTTGCTCTACCCTTCATTCGATCCCTGCGAATCCCTATATTTCAGCAGGATAATACACGACCACATGTAGCAGGTCCTGCATAGGCATTTCTGGATACGGAAAATGTCCGACTGCTGCCGTGACTAGCACATTCTCCAGGTCTCTCACCAATTGAAAGCGCCTGGTGAATGGTGGCCGAGCATCTGGCTCGTCACAATACGCCAGTCACTGCTCTCGATGAACTGTGGTATCGTATTGAAGCTGCGTGAGCAGCTGTACCTGTACACGCCATCCAAGTCTGTTTGACTCAATGCACAGGTGTATGAAGGCCGTTCTTAGGGCCGGAGGTGGTTGTTCTGGGTACTTATTTCTCAGGATCTATGCACCCAAATTTCGTGAAAATGTAATCACATGTCAGTTCTAGTATAATATGTTTGTCCAATGAATGCCCGTTAACATCTGCATATCATCTTGGTTTAGAGATTTTAATGGTCAGTAGCGTAATAAGAGTGAACAACCAAGAATGAAGTGCTCAGTTTATATAGGGTATAAGACAGGGATGTAGTCTTGCACCCCTACTGGTCAATCTGTACATCGAAAAAGCAGTGATGAAAAAAAAAAAATGTTCACGAGTGGGATTAAAATTCAAGGTGAGAGGATATCAATGATAAGATTAGCTGATGGCATTGCTATCCTAAGTGAAAGCTGAGGAGAATTACATGATGTGCTGGACAGAATGAACTGTCTAGTGAGTACAGAATATTAAATGAGAGTAAATCGAAGAAACACGAAAGTAAAGAGAGGCAGCAGGAATGATACGAAGTGTTGGTGCAGCGTATAGAAATGTTTTTGAGGGCAAGGTTCAGCGCACGTTGCCGGACAAGGAGATTTGGTAGTAGACGACCACTGTTTGTTGCAGTTTTATTCGAATGAAATCGTCCATTACCCTTTCAGTGGTCACGGGATCATTAAGACTGGACCCTGGATCGATGGAAACGTGTCACTTGGTCGGAAGAATCACGTGTCTTGTCACGTCACGTAACGTCGTTTCCTGGTATACTGTCATAGAGGCGAACGGTTGCTGGAAACATACACAGCATCAACGACACAGGTCGGTGGCGGCATTAGTTAGGTACGGGGGACAGTACCCTGGACTCACGTGGAAACTGCGGTAGTAATCGAAGGCACCATTATAACTGTGCGCTGCGGCAACAATACTGCAGACCACCTGCCCCTCTCCGACAGTGGTCCAGGTGGATAGCTGTACCTGTTACAAAGCCAGTGGTTTGGGAAGCATGATAGTGAACTCACAGTGATGTGTTGGCCATCAAATTTGCCTGATCTGAACCCGATGGTTCACACGTAAGCACGTTATCGGGCGTCAACTCAGCAATATGCGGGAACTGCGTGAAATGTGCGCCGACATCTACAAAAACGTGTAGAATCAGTGCCACGCAGAATATTATTTGTACTCCGTTTCTATGTTGGACCAGCACTCCGTAAAACAGTGCAACGGTGTCAGTATGCATTTTTATTGCACGCGCTCTTCTTTTCTCAATTTTAGTTACCTAGTTTAAAAAAACTTTTGTAACAATCCGCGAATAACCGATTTCCCCTTTACATAGTTAAGTGCATCACCGCTTGCCTAAAATGTAAATAATAAGCAGCTTTTACAGAATGAATCCTGAGGAAAAGTAATTCGCTCACTAAATACACTCACACTCATAAATTAAGGATAATGTTGATACATGGTGAAAGAACGCTCTGGTTGGCGGTTTGTGGGTTTAAATCCCCTCGGAGTATGACCATGCGATTCATTTGACCTTCAGTCGACACACGGTGGCGCTGGCAGCAGTCCACATACGCAGAGGTGTGTTGGTGCATGTCAGAGTACCGTGCAGCAAGTGTGCGGACGTTTTCAGATGTGCTAATGGTGAATGTGTGTTGAAAATGGCTCAAAGAACGCATATTGATGACGTTTTGAGGGGTAGAATACTAGGGCGACTGGAGGCTGGTCAAACACAGCAGGTCGTAATAGGGGCGCTCCGTGTGCCACAAAGTGTGATCTCACGATTAAGGCAACAATTCCAGCACACAGGAAACGTGTCCAGGCTATACAGTACGGGACGTCCACAGTGTACAACACCAGAAGAGGACCGATATCTCACCATCAGTGCCCGCAGATTGCCACGGAGACCTGCAGGTAGCCTTGCTCAGGACCTTACCGCAGCCACTGGAACAGTTCTCTCCAGAAACACAGTCTACAGACGACTGAACAGACATGGTTTATTCGCCCGGAGACCTGTAAGGTGCATTCCACTGACCTCTGGTCACAGGAGAGCCCGTAAAGCCTGGTGTCAAGAACACAGTACACGGTCATTTGACCAGTGGTCCCAGGTTATGTTCACGGACGAGTCCAGGTATAGTCTGAATAGTGATTCTCGCTGGGTTTTAATCTGGCGTGAACCAGGAACCAGATACCAACCCCTTAATGTCCTTGAAAGGGACCTGTATGGAGGTGGTGGTTTGATGGTGTGGGGCGGGATTATGATTGGTGCACGTACACCCTTGCATGTCATTGACAGAGGAACTGTAACAGGTCAGGTGTATAGGGACGTCATTTTTCCGCCTTTTCAGGGGTGCAGTGGGTCCCACCTTGTCATGATGGACGATAACGCATCGCCCCACCGAACCGCCATCGTGGAGGAATACCTTGAAACAGAAGATATCAGGCAAATGGAGTGGCCTGCCTGTTCTCCAGCCATAAACCCCATCGAGCACGTCTGGGATGCTCTCGGTCGACGTATTGCTGCACATCTTCAAACCCCTACGACTCTTCAGGAGATCCGACAGGCACTGGTGCATGAGTGGTAGGCTATAGCCCAGCAGCTGCTCCACCACCTGAACCAGAGTATGCCAACCCGTTGTGGGGCCTATGTACGTGTGCATGGTGATCATATCCCATACTGATGTCGGGGTACATGCGCAGGAAACAGCAGCGTTTTGTAGCACGTGTTTCGGGACGGTTTTCTCAACTTATTACCAATACGGTGGACTTACAGATCTGAGTCGTGTTTGTTCCCAATGTGCCTATGCTAATAGCGCCAGTTTGGCGTAGTGCCAAGTTGCGTGGAACCACATTCTGTAATTATCCTTAATTTACGAGCATGAGTGTGTTTACGAAACCCCTTAAGCTAGCTATTCTAGAACACTGGTCTACCATCCGGGGAAACAAATGGAATGATCGTGTGGCAATGTTAGGCAGGAGTCTCCATCCCGGGAAGTTCGGCCTCCGCATTACTTTTCTTGGTTCACGTGGCGCCACATTGGGCGATTTGCGCATCGATGATGGTGAAAACAACGCAATACCCGGTGCACGAGCGGAGAAAATCTCCAACCCCCTCCCGGAATCGAACCCGCACTCACTACAAAGTACACAAACACGTTACCACTCAGCTAAGCAGGCGGACGTTCCACCTGCAGATCTTCACACTGAGAATTCTAGGAAGACATTCGAATCAACGCTGCAAAAGTAGCGTGTCTGCCCATGCGGTCCTGTGAAAGTATACAGGATGCTCATATAGACCCATATCGTGAAGAAGCGCAATGACAAACGTCTGATGGCCCACGTTCAAATCTACTAAATAAACATACTCGTATTACTTCCTTCAATAATCAAGTCTCTTGACTATAATTGAAAAATGAATGAAATTAAAGTTGATGTAGGTAGAAGCAGACAGTTCTACTTCTCTCTTAGTCCATGAACGCTGTTTGAAGAAACAGAATAACTTTGGCCATTTTGAACCCTCCAATCACACATCACGTGGTGCTTAACCCGAAAAATCCCTCAGGTGTCCCTGTGTTATATTGACTTTCATTTTAAGCTACGAAATAATTTCTTGAAGGTCTGAAACGTAAAACACTGACGCAGTATTCAAGCCACAAGAAACGGTCAATACAATAACAACTAAAAGTAGTATTTGTGTTCCTTGTCTGAGCAGCTAGGGTTTCTTGGTGAACCATATGAACACTTCCGCCAACCAGCTATGGACAAAAGAAGAACATCAGCAATTATCTCACAAACAGCGACATTCGTGAGCGTAGAACAAATTCCAGACTAAACTTACTGTTACAAAGAGGAAACAAATAAAAATTGCAAGGGAATAAAATATGCGATGAACTGTCCAAGGAGATTAAAAAAACAATTAAAATCCTAACATTCAAAACTTCAGTGTAATGATACCTCTCAAATAACTCAAACTAGTCACACTATAGTGTCAAGGATTGTTTAGATACGTGAGGGTTCGGGAGGGGGGGGGGGGCTAAAAAGTAACTTTATTTAGATATAAATAATTGTTATTCTGCAGCAAGCAGTCATTATTTAATCATTGTTACTGTTAAACACTGCGTCCAGTATCTGTGATATTCTTATCCCTATCCATTATCTTTTGCTCTGAATCTCGTTCATTCTGGTGAGAAGCTGACTATGCTTATTCGGAGGGGCCAAGGGAACCACATATGGAATTCAATAGAAAGTTGGAAATATCGTGCAGATCCTGCTAGCAGACGGAACCACGTGCGCACTTGTGTGTGTGTGTGTGTGTGTGTGTGTGTGTGTGTGTGTGTGTGTGTGTGTGAATGTATGTGTGCGCTCGCATTTGTATGCAGGGTATAGTGTTCTGTATTGTGTGTGTGTGTGTGTGTGTGTGTGTGTGGTAAAGTAATGTTACTGCATGCTTGAAGCAGCTATTTTTAAATAAATTGTTTCCATTTCGAAATAAAGTGATGTATCAGATGTCATTTTGCAAATGATTTTGGGTGAATGAACAACGAAGTAACTAATTTCCTGTCTGCAGATTCAGTTCCAGGAAGAAGTGATGGGTGATGGGCATGGTGCCCATTTCTTCGTCAGAAGGCACTTACGTTAGGTTGTAGATATAATACTTTGCTTGTTATCCGATTTGAACTGACTCTGACGGGTTAATTGTCCTGCTTTCTAGAGGAGGCATTATTGCCGACTTGAAATTTGCATGAAAACAATTCACTGCTTGGGGACAGTACCACCTAATTAGTCACTATAATGACGAAATGTATTAGTAATGGACCCTGTTCTTGGAATAATTAAAGTCTTCCGCGGAGAGTATCAAACAACTTTTTCCAAGAAGACGTTTAAAACGAGCAATCGTCACTTTGTAACTGATGAAAGTCCTTAACAACGTAACTAAAATAGGCCAATTAAATGCTGCTATTTGAGCATAACGAAGCTTCTTCTCAGAAATATACTTTACGGTTAACAATCTAAATATTGTTTTCAACACTTACAACAACGCTTTACGTTTCTAAGCATTCACGTTTGGTTTATTTATGTATACTGTCAGAGATCGATAGTGTGCTTTTCTTCGGCTCGGATGGCCGCGAGACCCGAATTGGGGTTTCATCCAGACGTAGAAGCCTAGTTTTATAACTTCTCACATGTGCATTAGAGGACATATGCTCGATTAAAAATTCATTTTCAGTTTGCAAATATCTGATCAGGAGGTGAACATTGCCATTTTTTTCTCCTAATCTCAAGATACAACTATCATACTAGCTTTCTCAGAACGCGTGCATGTGTACCGTTAAAACAGTGGGAATCATTCAAGCTCTCCAAGTCGTGCTGCCGTGTTGCCTATAACAGAATTATTGGCGTTTGGTGGGTGGCGATTGAAGAGTTCAGTTGACTGATTCGTTATGCCAACCCGAAAACCAACTTTCGTCATTTCATAAATAGTAGGTACTCATACAGTTAACTCATAATACCAGTACGGCAAATCCAACAAAATGCACTTTATTACACGGACTTATGTTTAAAATTCCTCGATAGTTATTCTTTCTTATTCACGTAAATACAACCAATAAGAAACAGAAATCACAAATTACTCAAACACATGAGCTATTAATGTACGTGTTTATTTTCTTAACGAACTAATTCCTTTGGCAGAGTGGTAACAGCATAATATGAGTTTGTTGCGATACGCTACTGGTCACGCACTTCCCAAATATGTAATTTCTAACTCTATGGTATTGATAATGTGAAGGAAATTTATTTGCTTACAAATAAGCAACTTAAAAATTTAAATAATACAAAAATTCTAGTAGCAATAATAATAATAATATTAATAATAATAATACCAGTTATTATTATCATTATTATTATTATTATAAAAATTATTATTACTGTGTTGCTATTATGGTTTGTTCGATTTCAGTTATCATAAAAGAGTAAAAGTTTTCATATAGTCATTATCAGCCATCGTTTTCATATTCTGACAAAATAAATCACCTACAGCCGTCCTTATGATTTTATTTTATTTTGTTGCAACCAGTTTCAACGCTTCAGTGCGCTATCTTCAGGCTGTACGGGTTGATATGACCCCTATATATATCACATCAGGTCCCAGCATAACTGGATACGCAGATAATTTGACAGCACTCCAACCATCAATTCGAATTGGAATGATTGGATAGGCTCTGCAGTGGATGAAGAAGGTGGCAGACCTGGGTTCATTGTTAAGGTACTGGGAAATGCAATCAGTCTGTAAAGGAGATAGCTTACAAATCACTCTTGCGACCAATCTTAGTACATTGCACTAGCGTGTGAGACGAGTACCAAATTGGAATAACAGGGGATATTGAACATACACATGGAAAAGCGGCACGAATGCACACAGGTTAGTTTCACCAGTGGGATAGTGTTACAGACGTAAAATATACTAAGAATACACGCTTAAAGAGGTTCAACAACTGCCTTTAAATGATGACCGCAGGATTATACTACAACCCTCAGTGTATGATTCGTGTAGGTACAGTGAGAACACAATTAGGTTAATTACAACATGCACAGAGGCTTTTAAATCATCTTTCCTCCTGTGCTCCATACGTGAATGAAACGGGAAGAAACCCGAATAGCTGGTACAATGGGATATACGAGTACCATCTGTCATGCTATTCACCGTGGTTTGCCATTTAAAAATGTAAATTTAGCTATGGGTGTAGATGTAGAGGTAAATGTAGGTATAGGAAGGCACTCTGCTCTCCCACTTGGGCACTGTGAGTTCAAAGGCTGCATGGGTCCGCGGAAGGAGCAAGAATGGCAGAAGCATGATAGAAGGCGTTCATTAAACTCTTCATACTACAGCAACTTAGATAAACTACAGGCGCACGTACTCGTCCTGTGGCGCAACCTCTCATCGACCCACGATGACCACTTCCGCGACCTTTCTGAGGCGTCGATCCTGCAGGCCAAGGCAGCAAAGTGTTGCCGTTAACTTATCAGTAGCTGCTACTCTCAGAATAGTCTAACGGTGCTGAAACCTCGCGTGGTAAGAATAGATCGTCAATGCTGTTTTAGGTCTTGACGTGCTGGTAGCAAGGCATCCACGACCTGTCCATTCATGGTCAGTGACAGAGTATTAGACATCTTGGGAGTGAAGCCTGCTGTGGTGGTACGCATTGTCGGGTGCCCCATAGGCTCAGTGACTAAGAGCACCTCAGTTCGAGACTTGGACCACCCAGTGGCCGGTGGATTTCCCGGCAGACGGTCCTGTAATGATGGCTATGGATCAGTAAGGACGACATGACCGAGGGCGTCACTACGATGGTCACCAACTCACCGACAGAATGATACAGTGACCTCCGTGGCCTGACACCCAGCGTGTACTACCTGTGAAATAGGGTTATTGTGGTGTTGCTCCGACTAATGTCAGTTAAGCTTCGTGCTGAAGTGTCCCTGGTTTCTGTAGGTAGCGAGTAAGTCACTGATAGTTGGTGATGGTGCCCATTGGGTGCTGCGGTGAAACGCTGTGCTAGAGTGTTGCAGCAAGGATTCTTTCGATGTCACCAAGTTCTCTTATCCACTTCTCTCCATAGACGTGAAACTCTGAGCACTCTAACTGCTGAACATGGAAATAGTTAATTCTTTACTGTTCATTATGGACACGTTGGATTAGTCTTCAGCACAAAACATCTATATGTCCCTCTGTGACATTTAAATTGCTAAACCAGATATCCAGAACATTTAGAATCTTTCCAAATATTGCTAAACCAGATATCCAGAACATTTAAAATCTTTCCAAATATTGTAAGGTTCCACTCGAGCACTAGCCCTGCAAACTATTACCAGGAAAATGGAAATGTGTTATCAAACTTTGATTTTTGCCCACACTGCACATGACTCAGACTCTCTGAGGACGTCAAATTAAGTGAGTATTAGTTTCAACACTAGAACGACTACTAATCACATAACTTACATGACACCACTATCTAGGTATGCCTTCAGTTGGCTGCTATCTGTATTTCCCTCAACTTCCCAGATACTCATGTTGTATCACGTCTCACCCACACAATCACCTTGCACTGCCTGGCGTACTGTCCTCGTTGCCCAAATATCCATCATACCACTGAAACGGTTCTTATTTTTGTGGACTGACCTGGCCTGATTGAATACAATTTTCTGGTCTATATTTGCTTTATTTTAACGCAAATTCTTTTCGTACTTTTCCCTTTTTTTAGCTTTTAATATACTAACAAAATGTAATCTGCGATTTTAAGGAAGGAGGACAAAGATGGTAGAGAGCAGAGAACTGGTTAGAATGGAAGTACATTAGTATGTGAGGTTTATGAAATTCGGTAAAAGGAAACAGTGATGGAATGGTAATTTGAACTACTGCTTATGAAACGGAGTTTTAAAAAGGGTGCTTAACTGTATAGTAAAAGATAGTCAGTTCTGAAAGATACCATTGCGTTTTGAATACTATTGTGGTATCATCGCTTAATGGCAAGAGCTGTTTGATGAATTTAATTTTGAACTGTCGTTTATTTAAAGCTGACACAAATTGTAGATAAACAGAAGAAAGTCAGAGAAGAAGCCTGGAAGGGTAAAGAATGAATGGAAATTCTATCACGTTAAATATTCACGAGCAATAAGAGAAAAGTCGACGATATTTTGGAATCTTTAATGGCAGAAGGTGTACGATCTAAGTCTCAGACGTACTGTAGACGAAGAGCACTGAATCGCTACGTACGAGAGGGAGTGTGAAGATAATTACAGTCAAGCTTTATCTGGTTAGAACAAGAGCTAATTTTTGTGCGGACTGTGACTGTTGGACAGACTGCTATGCAGTTAATTAAAGTTGTACGCGAACAGTCGAATTTGACAATTTAACTGGAACCATTGACAGTTTTAATGCCACAATATGGAGTTCGAAGTGAACTGGTAAATAAATATGCACGTCCTCCATCAGGTAAATTCATGCAGGTACGTACACTTTGTTACAACGATATTATGTTTTCGTAGAAAATCTTATCAAATCCTGTCCACAGGTGTTTCTTGGGTTATTTCAAAACTTCGTTCAACAGCTGACGAAGCTCAGGAAGAGGATTTTGGATACAATAATTTGCAATGAAATTTGTTCAACATAGTTGCCGAGAACTGCCATTAGTAACAACTAATGATTATCAGCAACGATGAGAGAAGTCCAGAGATCACGTAACATTCATCTACAGCAGCCGGTGAGGTGAGGAAGTTAGAGTACAATGATCAATACATCGCGTGCTATGGAAGAAAACAATAAAAAACAGCTGAGTACGTGACTTAAATTTCATCATTTGCATCTCAATCATTGCCGTTAATTACCACACTGAACGCTACTACGGAGTTTTTAAAAGAGACGAAAATGTATAAGACGAAGCATTTAAATGAATTAATCTGAGTTCTTAATCTCATTAGAAGATGTTGTTGTGGGAATAATTAAGTGTTGTGGCAAGTTTGGCACGCTTATCCAGACACAGTATATGCATAAAAATATTCTTGTACTTAGAATTTTATTAATGCAGTATACACTTTAGGTAAACTTTAGTCCAGGACAATTTTAACACGAATTCTCTGACAGCAGTTATTTAATACGACATAACTAGAAATTGTTACTATCGTTTCTTCTTTGTTGCTTAATTTTTCGAAACAGGATTCATCATAGTAAATGAAGACTAGTTTACCGATCGAAATGAGTAAAATACTCTTAGAAGATTACATTTCTTGTTAACTTACAATTAATATCTGACACAGGCCTTGATTCTAACTTACTCTTCTTTCTACAGCATATTATATAATTAATTCTGGTCTATATATCCCTTTTGCCTAATGTATCTGTGTTTATTTGAATTAGTGAGTGTGTATACCTGTGTACATATTATTTTGAAAATGGAGACAGTTATTTAACAGACAGCTGGTTATCTCATGTGTATTGAATTTGCTTTCTTTCTGCATATAGAAGGGTAGTAGAAATTTCTTGCCATTAAATTCAACCCCAATTTAGGATACGAAGAAACACCTTACTGAAGCAACCGTGTGGAGGTTCTTTAAGGATGACGAAAGTGAATGAGCACGGTAATAGAAAGATATTCACAATATGATATCTGGCGAAAGTGGGGTGCAACACTGATATCATAATAACATTAAAAGCTAGTTGTCTTAGACCAGTTTTATAACCTTCGGCGTAGAAGCAATTTGACAAAAGTTTATATTGTCATGGTACGAGTAAAATAAACAGAAAGCAAGAGGTCATCAGTAGAAGACATAATACAAGGAGTAACTGGCTATAATACTGTTCAGGAAGAAATGGGAGCCAGTGGACCATCTGAGAGTGCATCTCAATCACCTGTAGCAAATACACCTGCGGAAACAGTCCTGACAGCAGATACACAAGACAGTTTTATTGTAAGTAAGCTATTGAAAATAATGAGAGATATAAAAGCAAGGCATAGTAATATAGAAGCTGGAGCATGACATACGGCGGTTATTAAAGTTGTTTGCGATTCCAGCAAGCTAGAGCAACTACAAATATGTGCTCTTGTCTGGTGGCACAGTCTGGGATCGACCAACGGAGTGCTTATTCTGTGAGTACGGCCAGGTGTCAGCCTCTTTGACCTTGATAACAACATATTGTGAAGATTCTAGTGGCTACAAAACACAGCGCGGGCCAGTGGTGCCGTAGTCAGCATGTATCGGAAGTGCTACTCAGGAGCTGGTATCTGGAGTCTGGAGTTGTTACTCTGGTACCTAGGTGTTGTGGGTGGCAGGAGAGCCAACACCGTATTATTAGAGGAAGCCGAAAGGCACGCGTTTTAGCTCACGCAGGCTGGCGTGAGGTCTGGAACAGGACAAGGAAATTAGACTTAGAAAAACGGACGTAGCTGGTGGAATACTTAACTTTAATCCATTAACGATGAGCGTCGCTCTTGACTGTACATGACTCAGTATCAATAGTAACTGGTAATGGCGCCTTGCTAGGTCGTAGCAAATGACGTAGCTGAAGGCTATGCTAACTATCGTCTCGGCAACTGAGAGCGTATTTTGTCAGTGAACCATCGCTAGCAAAGTCGGTTGTCCAACTGGGGCGAGTGCTAGGGAGTCTCTCTAGACTATACCGGCCGTGTGGCGGCGCTCGGTCTGCAATCACTGATAGTGGCGACACGCGGGTCCGACGTATACTAGCGGACCGCGGCCGATTTAAAGGCTACCACCTAGCAAGTGTGGTGTCTGGCGGTGACACCACACTAGGTGGCCTGGATCTACGTCTCTGTAGTGAGTAACAGCCGCAGATCAAACCTCGACGCCCTACTGAGGTTGCAGTTATCCCAGAGGTTTTAGGGCTACGAAGGCATCACTTCGACTCTCAGGTTAACCACCGGTGGTTGGACCAACTGACAGGTGGTCGACTCAGTATGCCCTCACGTTCGAAGTTGAGACTACGAGAGAAGCCAGATTGCTGACTTACATAGCCGATGGTGGGGTCGCTAGTATTTAAACTCGCAAAAGTGGGACTGTTGTTGTGTTGCTGCGCTAACATCATGCACACCACATGATTAAGTGTCCTTAGCTTCGGTAGGTAACTGAGCACTAACCAGCAACTCGACCGCGTTGCGGCTGTGTACAAAACGTGTCCATCAAATCGAAAATTCGAATATGAGGCACTTCCCAAAATCAATAGAGAAGACAGACATGTATCATAAATTAGGAATATATCATCTGAAATGTAATACAAGGAATTCATATAATTCAAACCAGAAAAATTTGACACCAGATACAAAGAACATGTAAGAGCATGGAAGCTTAGGAAAAGTCTTTCAACACCTTACCAACATAAATTACCATCACAGACACAGATGTGAAAAATGATAAGGGTGAACAACAACGAAAATCACCTCCTCACCCCACAAGAAAATTATCACATTGAGATAAAACCTAACAGAAAAGAAACTTCTCGTAAATGAGCAAACCACCTTTGTTTAGAATTACTGTTTTCGAGCTTATTTACATCTAACATGCGTGCAAGTTTACACGTACTGTGCTGTTTATTTAGATGCACGTTCTTTATTTCCTGAAAGGAAACAAGGAGCACGAGCTTGATTACTAGGAAGTCATGATGCAGTAGGCCATCTGAATGGTCATGTGTATCTGAGGTTCGTGCGAAGAGTTCTGCCACAGATTTTGGAGAAGCTACACTTGGCTGTTCGTGAGAGGATCTGGATACTACATGACGATGTACCGCCTCACCTATGAGTGGATGTCCACAACAATCACAAAGCTGTATTTCTTGGTGGCTGGATTCGAAAGGGGAGTCCTATTCCATAGCCTGTGAGGTCACGTAACCCGAATTCCTTTGAGTATTACGTACGGGGATGTATAAAGCGGGGCCCACGAGAAATACAGGCCTCGCAACGACCTTGTGGCGTCACACTAGTCGGCCTGGCCGCCATACTTCGCGAACTCTCAGCTCTGTGCAATACGTAATTGGAAATGTACCCATTGAAGACTTTGTTGTGTGCTATATAGAGCTTGCATGCATTTAAACGTGCGGTCAAGAGTTATTAAACTCGTCTGAAATGGTTACTTGCTCCCCGCCGGAGACGCCTGCTGGCACGCGCAACGCCTGCAGTGTCGCGTGCTGTGAGCTTCACACCACGGCCTCTCTTTCTCGTGGGCCTCGTTCTAAAGTCACTTGTGTAAGAGACTCCAGTGGATACGGAGACGAAATTAGTGGCCAGAATTGTAGCTGCATGCGATGCGATTCGAAACACACCGGGGAAATTTGTCAGGGCGCGTCAGAATCGTGTTCAGCCACGTCATGTTTGAGCGGTGCGCGACTCGTGTTCGTACCGTTTATTACTTGACATCTTGTCGTTGTGGTACTAACGTCCCGTTTCTTATTCGATATACTGGCGTCACTAAGTTGCTGGCCTGCCGGCCCGTGAACGGCAGCAGCAGCGTTATTGATAAGAGCACTCTCGTACTATCTTTGGAGTGACCGCTAGTATTTCCGGGTAGTGGTGTGCGGAGAGTTCGGTCGGGATGGAGCTCCAGGGACGTCTGGACAACCAGTACTCGCCCGACCGCTGGGGACACACACACGCACTGTCCAACGGAAGGAGACTTAAGTGGTGACGACCGCTGGTTGGTTGTCCTGTCAGTCGTCTCATCGGGGGACGTGTATTTGTTTTTCCGACCGCTTCCGGGCCCCTTCAAATGGTCATCTTGCGGAACTAGGGTCGGTTCCTTCCTAATGCAGAGATGTCTGATGGCCAATGGGCAAGTGTTCCCTCTGCAAGGTTGGGTCCGAACCAGTGTCTCCGGGTCATCATGCTTCCGAAAGGAGTCAGGGCGGAGCAGCAGTGGGACCCGGACAGTCGTGACTCGCCCGATCGTTGCCAACGCCCATGACTTGAGTGGGAACGACCTTGGTTGGTCGTTCGGTCGGTCGTGTTATCAGACGACGTGTATTTGTTCGTTGACAGCTTCTGGGTTCTCCGTGTGTCGACTTCTGATTCGGCCTTGTTGTTCCACAGTCACTGGTCTTAGCATTGTTAGAGTTGTTGGTGGAAGTGTTTCATGGAACCATGTGTAGCTTGTGTGGTTTTGACTGAACAGCTATTTTAATGCTGTCTGCGTGCTGCAGGTGGTGAGCCAGTTGGAACAGAGCAGCAAGCAAGTGTCCGCGGTGTGAGGCCAGGCCGGGGCTGCTAGCGGCGTGCACGCGCTATCGGGTCGTGAGGTGCTAGCTGCGACAGCGACAGGTTCGTTGCCCACCGAGCCTGGACGAGCAAGTTTAGTGATCAGTTAATCTGTTATGAAACCTCAACTATTGTGACATCTCTTCATTTATTTGCAGGGTGTTGCCCCTTGGCCGTTTTACGCTAGCAGCGTCGTATGATGTGTTGCAGTGGGCTAAATCTTGGAGCTGTCTTCCTATGCTTACATTAGAATTTAAGAGAACTTTGGAGAACTTAAGATCAAATGAGGCAGAAGGGATCGATAAGATTCCTACAGAATTAGAAAAATCATTGAGGGAAGTGGCAACAAGACGACTTTGTAAGTGGGTGTGCACAATGTATGAATCTCGTAATATACGGTCTGACTTTCGGAAAAATATCATCCACACAATTCCGAAGACTGAAAGGGCCTATAAGTGCGAGACTTATCGCACAAAAAAAGGTAGACAAAATGGAAAGGTAAATGACAAATTTAAAGAAGACTTACAAAAATGAAAGAAACAACATAGAACAAAGTATATAAAATATAAAAATGAGGATCAACTCATTACTGATAGAGGGGAAGAAATATATGATATTTTGAAATGTGTTGAAAAAACAGAAATTGAAAAGCAGATGGTTTTGACGACATACTCCAATTAAACAATATGAAAGTCCACAGCATGACTCCAGACTAAGTGAATCAGAAATAGATGTATTAGCGATATATGAAGAGAACGTCAAAGATAGATAAGCTAGAGGTGGTATTAGAATAATGAAGGTGGTGTTAAAAAATCTATAAATGAAAGAATGCTACAATACATCAACGAATCTGAAGATGAAGTTTTTTGGATTAAGAACTGTTGGCACATTTAAATTTGTTGGTGGATTACCAGTAAAATTTGATGGAGATAAATTAACAGTTGGTGATAGGACATATGAAGGTACAAATGGGATGAATAAGTTTTTAACTAAAAAACAGAATACTATGGAAGATAGAAAACAAAATTTGATGCTGTTGATTTATCAAATTATGCAGACATTTTGTACCATTATTTGTGATAATAATCCAAACACAAAAAACCAGTTAAGGTAAAAAATATAAAAATTTGGTCAAGGAAGTCCTTGACATCTGTTTCTCAAAATTAAAAGCAGATACAGAATCGAGTTTCAGTGAAGGCTTGATAGAGAAATACACAGAAGAACCAGTTGGATATATTTGGATGAATGACGTTAGAAATTTAATTAACAGATTAGCAGTAATTCATGGTGAAAAACTAGCAGGAAATAAAAATCATTGTTATGCAAATGTTGGAATAATGCAAACATTTCTTCAACTGTGCTGGATGCACATGCATTGCCCGAACTCTTGCAGGACTCGGTACGATTGCCTTTTGCGAGTAATGAGTGTAATGGGCAGAGGCACTACGAAAGTAGTGTGTGGATATTAAGTTGGGAATTTGGGTCTCACGGGGAGCGTGCAATGGATAAATCCCCGGAGTCGCACTATCCTCTGTGCCCTCGTTGGCTCAGATGAATAGAGCATCTGCCATATAAGCAGGAGATCCTGGGTTAGAATCCCAGTCAGGGCACACATTTCCAATTGTCCCCATTGATGTATATCAACGCCTGTCGACAGATTAGGATCTTGATTTTATTATCATTTCATTGTAAGGGAATATGTCATTCGCGGTGCATCACGGTTATGTTGGCCTCAACGAGAGTGTCTTGAGAACATCCTGGAAATTGTAGTGAAGATCCGACGATAAGTACATGCCATTTAAGTGCCTCTGTAAGAGTTCGTCAGTGAACTGTATAATTCCTGCTTCGGAGACAGTAATTCCACCGATTTTAGTTGTTGAAGGTACAGTATCAGACATCTGCAATATATTCTAGACGTCAGAATTTCTATCAGTGGTTACTAGAGCACCACGCTGTTGGCTCTGAGCACTATGTGACTTAACCTCTGAGGTCATCAGTCCTCTAGAACTTAGAACTACTTAAGCCTAACTAACCTAAGGACATCACACGCATCCAAGGCCGAGGCAGTATTCGAACCTGCGACCGTTGCGGTCGCGCGGTTCCTAACTGTAGCGCCTAGAACCGCTCGACCACGCTACCGGCACCACGCTGTTGACCCACTGCTTGGTCTTTGGGTACTGCTTGCGGATGATATCCTGTTAACACTTGTGGGTATCTTGAACGCTCTTAATGTGTAGATGTGAGCGTATGAGAATCTTCGCCTAACGACAGTACGAGGATACAGACATCGTTTTGCAGCGAACACTTGACTTGGTTCATTGGATATCCAATTACTCAGACCACATGTTGTCCCAAAGTGCGTGACTGGCAGACCGTATCGGCCGTTTTTGCAAGATGAATTAGGTCGTCTGCTTTATGATGTCCTATTCGCTACACGAACCAAGTTATGATTTATGCACAACGGTGCCCGTGCACTTTTCAGTCGGGAGGCAAGAGAGTATCACTGTGTTGGTTTATTCTCATTAGTGGACAGGTCGTGAGAGATCAGTTGCTTGTCCTGCCAGATCTCCGGATCTTAACTCTCTGGACGTCTGCCTTTGTGGGCGTCTGAATGAGCTCGCTACGATGTTATAATTTAGAAAACTACAACAGCGAAATTAAAATGGCTGTGCAAATGTGCAGAATGATATGAACGAAGCCTGCAAAATTCTGAGAGCGCTACGACATCAAGCACGTCATCATTTTGAACGTGTTCTCGGGTAAATATGCAGTATTTACTTGCGCAGAATTTCGTAACCCTTCGTGTCGTTGCTTGCTTAGAAGACTTAATTTTGTGTTATTTGCTTTGCGCTTGTGACTCCTGCCCTACTGCTAAATTCTGAAGTAAAGCAATTTCAACCAAAACTTTATTTAAAATTATACTGTTATTTTGAAGCATACGTTACACCTACGAAGTGTATACAGTTACTTCTGAATCATCCTGTACATCTCTCGGTTGCTATTACAGTGTGTGTGGTGTCTTCAAGCGAAGTGAGTCAGCACATATTCCTCGTGTCAAAGTGTGTGTTACATTTCTGACAGCACCAACAGTACTTGGTTCTAACTAGACTATGCCAGAGAGCAGGAGTTCCGTTACCTGATACGGTAATGAAATACCCTCTCAAGCCTTAACACCAGGAAAGCAGTGCTGTCCATTAGCTAGAGGAACCTTGCGAGGGGCGACTTTGAACTTAGCATAACATAAATTACGTTTTTAGATTTCATATATATGTTAACTAAAGGTACATATTGTTGACGTATCATAAGTTTCTGTGAATGGAGAATAATTCGGGACCCAAAATGTTCTGAAAATGTTGAACTGACGAATTGGAGAATACCACCTAGCAGCAGTGGGTGAGTGCAATGCCATGAAGGTTTCCTTTGTGGCAGGGGTGGCTCGGAGATGGCGATGGCCGCGAGTGTGTCAGGGCCAGTGCTGAGACTCCTTACACTGAGTCCAAAATTTTACACGATGCAAAACGTAGAGCTCTTTCTATAATCAAAATATGTACCAGTGACATTATGGAATTTCCAGAGTTCTTCTTGTTATCTTCATCCTGAGGTAGCCGTTGGCTAGTGAAATCCTACTCTTGTGTCCATGGGCAGTAAATGAAAGAGGAGACAGATGCCGCTCCAGACGTTTTGCTGATTCCAAGATCACAAGGTGAGGGGTCGAGAACGTGGGTGTGCAGAGGACGATGGCATGAGTAGTGACGCTGAGAGAAGATAAGAGTAAATAGTGTGCCCAGAGCTACCGATGCGTACATTCAGGAGAATGTCAGTTCAAGAGAGCGTGTAGCTCATTAACAACTGCGGCAGTACTGACATTTTAACTTTTACTTGTTTGTTTTCAATTAACTTCATGCTGACGTTTCTTTAATGCTGATTTGCCTTTTAAGCAACGGTAGGTAGGCAACACCCCCTGCCCCCCCCCCCCCCCCCCTCCCTCCGCGCCATCCCATCCCCCGCCAAATACGAAGCCTGATTCTTAGAAAGCAACCTTAAATTGTTTGTTTGTACGACTATCTACTGCTGCCGATGTTATAATGAATTATTAGTGGTTTCTCCGACTTACGCTTGCTACGATTAATTAAAGAAAATTTTACACGAGACGCGTTCCATTTTTGTTTACCAATATCTCCTGTGGTCATTCTGGAAGTATGGACAAGTATGTTCGTACGTTCTGATTGTTGTAGATCAAAAACAGCGTGCAATTTACTTATTGTGTTTCTGCTTATTGTTCACATATTGTGTAAACTAATGCTTTTTTCTTCGCTGTTAGCGGAGGCTGAAGTCGAAAGGAACTCTGGAGTGTATTTCCTTCTTTAAAATCAATTTTTCCTGCTCTACATTGGCTTTATTTGGACTTCACCGCACTTTAGAAACAGAACTGAAATTATATGTGTTTCGCATTCAGCTCTGTTCTGCAGTGTTCACTATTCCCCTTTTTTCGAATTGGTTCTGATTTTTTAAAATGTATAATTTGTGTGTATGTGAGTGTGGTTGGGTTAGTATGAGTGAGTGCAAATTGTCTTCAATATTGAGCGGAGATGTTAGTGATCGGGGGGCGGTGTACGGGGGGGGGGGGGGGGGTGGAATTCAGATTAGCGGTTCAAATTTTTCGGATGAGGGTGGCCTGACTGGAGGGGGGGGAGGGAGGGAGGGAGGGGGGATAGTGCCTAACATAGTCGTATGTGGGGATGAGGTCATTCGTATACAGTTTGTGCAAAAATTCAACAGGACATAGAGAATGCTCCACTGAACAATTTGAGGTAGATAAGTTGGGTTCGGAGAAGCCAGCTTAAGGAGATAATAGGAATACAAACACAATACTCTGTATTTTTTTTTATTTACTTTAAATACAGTTAACTACAAATGTATTCATAGGCAGGATGAATGTATCGTTTGTACTGTATCTTCTAAAATATACTGAAACTGACGGCCATCAGACTCAATGTGAACACTGAAACCTGATTGGTAGGTAGTCAGAGAGCGTAGAGGATAAGGTTAAGGTTGTGGATGGGTCCGTAAACAGTTACTATGGGTTGTACAATCAAACACACAACTTTATTTCCTAAGAACTATTTATTTACACATTGGCTTGAAAGATCAAAACTAAACAATACGGCAGAAGGGGTAGTTAAATAAAACTTGCGATGCTTTCCGGGCTAAAGGCCCCAAAACCACAGCAAACACAAGAATGGCTGAAGGCCTGGCTTAGAAATCAAAAGCAATTAAAAATATAAGGTAGAAATTAAAAACAAAACATGAAATGAAAACATTTAGCGCCTGTAGGCCTACACTACACGTCTGAAGGACAACTATAATTAAACAAATTAATAAACGATTTTTCCTAAAAAAATTGCCTTTTGAACTGACACAGAACGGCCGGAGCCTTATTAAGGGCCGACCGCGATGGCCGTGCGGTTCTGGAGCTGCAATCCGGAACCGCGGGACTGCTACGGTCGCAGGTTCGAATCCTGCCTCGGGCATGGGTGTGTGTGCTGTCCTTAGGTTAGTTAGGTTTCAGTAGTTCTAAGTTCTAGGGGACTTATGACCTAAGATGTTGAGTCCCATAGTGTTCAGAGCCATTTGAACCATTTGAACCTTATTAAGGAAATATTAACTTATTGCACGGCTAAAGGCCACAAACAAATTAAAAAACAACGGCTGAAGGCCTGGACAACAGGTCAGATAAATAACTTTGAATTATTAAAAAAAATTTCTTTAAAGAGTACACACCAATGAAGGCCTTATTAAGGGGTTCACGCAGATTCTCGGCTGAAGGCCACACATAACACATGGAACAAGTAAAGGCTCAGGGCCTGGATTTCAGATAGAACAATTTCTAAGATTAAATTTTAAAAAAATATCAATGCTCAAAATTTTAATTTAACACGGCTGAAGGCCTTTATGTAAAATTAAAAAAAAACTGAATTAATACATTGACAAAGGTCTCACAAGAAACTACAATTAAAATGAAAGATCACAATTTAAAACAAACAGAACAAGTAGTGCTGAGAAGCTTTCCAAGGGTCGGCCTGGGAAGGTAGCTCAAACGTAAGGTGAGGTGAGATAGGCAGCCAAGAGTTGAAGTTAGGTAATCGGATGACAACCCAAACTAGGGACGGCCCAAGGACCGACCAACAATTTAACCAATTTCCTTCCGTCCGACCAACGGCACAACGATGGAGAATATCGCCGAGGACGAGAATACGAACAGCACTACGCCTCCAGATATTGGCGTCTAAAAACAGTCAGGGGAGCAATAACGACTCTAAGCAAGTGTAAACGAAACAACAAATTCCTACTGTCGAACTACACCCCATGCTGGACAGCAACAAAACGACGAGGAAAATGCACAGTGCCTACAAATTAGGCTGACGACCAGGACATGTACAAGGCGCAGTAACGACCATAGGGCAGAAAATGCCGCTGGTGCACTTCACTGATAAGTAACAGTCAGTCTAATAATGAATCACAGCATAGGAAGACGGCTGAAAGATTTAGCTTACTCCAACACATCATACGGCGCTGCTAGCCCGAAACGGCCAAGGGGCAACAACCCGCAAATAAATGAAGAGATGTCACAATAGTTGAGGTTTCACAACAGATTAACTGATCTATGTGTCAAGTTATTCGATTGTAGACGCCATCTCCGATTACTTAACGCACAAAAAATTCATATTTTAGGTGTCTGAAGTAATCGGAGATGGCGTCTGCAATCGAATAACTTGACATATTCACTTACTAGGTTATAGACGTTATCTTTGATCAGTTCAGTGGGCTTTTCGTCGATCACTTCATAACGACATTTTCTTCGCGAACACTTATACCTACTACAGACTGTATTCTCATCTACTGACATTGGCGTCAAACGTTGTTTAATATTTTTCCTTCACGCAATTTACTTGAAGAGTACAAGAAAACTTACGTCTCCCCCTGTGACTTGTATGATTAGTTATTGCAATTAACGACATTCCGCCAGCCGGGGAACGCCTCCTTTTCGTCAGAAGTGCGCCAACAGAGTGGGTGTGTGTTTGCCTCTGGCGGAGCGGCGTATGTCACCTGATTCCATGCATTTGCATAATTGCTGCTCTCAGAACTGGATACGAGACCAAAATATCACCGATCTACTTCCATCGGACATATGCACTCACGTTAATGTGTTTAGCATCACTTAATTATAACTAACTTTCTACTGAAGAAAGTATTGGCTTTACTAAAACTGCTGGAATTTGGTTCAGTTAGAGTATGGAAACTGTTGTGAAGTAGCAAAAATTAATCACTTTTAAGTAAGTTAGTTTTACTTCTATAAATTTATTTCAACGGTATAATTTTTTTCGCTGGGCAGTATTTTCGGATGAATGAGCATAGGTAATTAGAGAAAATTAACTAAACGGCACAGCGCGTCACACTTTCTACAAAACAGGAGAACTACGATTGCTAAAAGAGATAAATTTCGAATATCCCTACCGCACCGTTAAAAAAAAGTCGTGTGTGGCACTGCATGTGATAAAATGAATTCCCAAGCGCCGGAAAGACGTAAATTTTTACTAATTGAAGTCATGGTAGTATTTTTTCACTCTAATCATAAATGTCGACGATGTTAAACGCTTCTAACGATACTCTGTCTTGAGCTACAATGTGTTTTCCTACATACCAGACTGGAATGTATGTAGCTACTACCTGATATAAGATACAATTAATATGAGACACTTACAGTCTATGACGTCGAGAAAAAAGTCTAAATTGGCATATAAAGACCACTAAGTTAGTGTGGTTGCACGCTGTGCAAGAGTTGGATACTCTCTCGCTCTCTGTGTGCAGATTATTAGTCACAGGGGAAAAAAATGTAATGTAGTTTAATTTCAGACTGTGATACGTTTTCGCTAGAGGACATAGTTTTCGTGTTATTAACTTATAAACTTACTGAAGTAACGTTTTACCACTGTATGGAAGTTTTTGACTACAGCAATTATTTCCCGTATATTACCGTTTTCGGTCTTCAATGTCTCGTTCTGTTATGTCACTGGCTAAGTTGTATAAATCATAGATAACGACTAACAGTTATTTCCCTTTGTCTGGCCTTCTGACAACTACGTCACCGTGTTTGTAAAATTTCCGGTTCAGTAACATTTCATTACACCACTGTACATAATGTAAACACAAAGTGTAATATACGTGAGAGATGATGAATGTGTTAGGAAATCAGTTTTTACTGTACAATCCCGAAACAGCCACTTGTTCTCATATCACAATAAACCGCTGCTTTGTAATGCAGAAGTTATGGAAACAGTTTACCACTATAGAAATGAGGAAGGATGAGTACACTCTCGCATGTTCGCCAAATTGTGATGTAACAATTACAGAAAGCTAACATTAAAAATAAGGTAGTATCAGTAAACCAATAGCATTTAAAAAATCAGGAAGATGGCAGTTGCGGGGGCATATTCTGTCTTAATGGCGAGAATATCAGGACAGGCAGAATGAAGTCCTGTAGCGCAGTTATCAAATACGACTAGTTGCAGCACACTTAACTATATATTCTTTAGTAGAGAATCAGCAGACCAGCATTATTTCGCAGAACAGAATTTACCAGAGAGGTGATAACACACACAATGCAGAGTTACTGTAAGAGAAAGTAAGGACTTACGCGTTTAATTCAAATATTGTCGATTTTGACAGCATGATATAAGAGACTAGAATTCAATATGTGTGACATTAAAATCGAATTTAGGCCAGGGAAGCGTATATCTCCTCTTACATGGCCAACGCAGAAGCATGTGGTGGTAGAAAAAGAGATCGTTGTTCAATATATATGAAGGGCAGGAAAACCACTAAAAACCCGTATGGAGTACCCTCCGCCATGTACAGTGACATGCACACACACACACACACACACACACACACACACACACACACACACTGCACAGATCGACAAATGTGGATTCAATACTTCATAGTCTGTATGGCTTGACAACATTATACACAGAACAAAGACATTACTGCATTTCTATCTACATGTTTGTATATAGGACCATACTTAGCATCCGAAGGCTGGACCTACAGAATGGTTGTCGGTAAATTTCCACAGTAGCTCAAATAACTCCGATTTTCTCGCTGTGGTGAATTAACGAGATAATTGTCGGAGGAAGTATTTGTACCAGGTGGTGATACTCACGGAGGTACAGCATGGGCTGCAGATGTCATATGGCATGCAGAACTTTGTCGATATGCCCAACGTGACAATGCAGACCGAGTTAGACTATAAAAAAGCATTCGTTCACGTTGTGGCCACCAGGTGAAAATCTGGCACTGTACACACTTTTAATGACAATGCTTTATCCACGCTGCCATTTGACAAGTCATAACGTAAGTGAACAGTATGGCTATAGAAAAGAGAGGCATTGTATTGTTAGTGAAACCATTTTATGTGAATTGCAGCGATTACAGTGCTGCATTGAGAGGGTATCGCCGAGTGGAAGGTATGAGTAAGGTGTCCTATCATAGTGGAGGTTATTGACAAGATTACTATTGCTGTAACTGACCATGAAGTCCGTGCCACAGTTACAGCTAGTGCTCTTGCAGTGTCACAAGAACTGTGCATCTCATAGTCAGCATTACGGAAAGTTTTGCCGTCAGTTTACACTGGCATCCAAACACGATTCAGATGGTGCAGCTACTGAATCCTCACATGATCCGCTGCAGTGTTCCCAATTTTCTCTTCGGTTTCTGATATGGATCGAAGTTGATGACATGTTGCCAAGCAATATTCCGTGTGGAGCCACATTTTCCATTACAGGGTGCAGTGAATATCCAGAACTGTCGAATTTAGGGTACTGTTAAACTGCACACTGTGCTCAGAAAATCATTCTACTCGTCGTATGTGACTATGTGCTATGGATTCACAAGCACCTTTATATTCAGCTTGCTGTTCTTTGAAGAGAACACTCCCAGAGGGTCTATCAGGCGCTCCGCAACATTCCGCACGTTATGGAGGTACCCATGTACAGCATGTGATTGCTGCTTTGGAAGAGGGCAACTGCGTGGAAACCAATGCTTTCATGTAAGATGGGGAAACATCTCATGTCGCTTACCCAGTGACAGATCTGCTTAATGCAACCTCCCACGACCGTCTTATCTCTACATGTTTCCATATGCATGTCCTGCAAGATTACCAGATTTGAATTCACCTGTCTTTTAACTCTGGGGATACCTACAGGAACAAACTTCTTACGCTCTATGGCCACTTTCGATTCCTACTCCATTACATAACAAAATATTTGTAAACGTCTTTATTGCATTCATCTGGTGGCCGAAACTGGAAGTAATCCAGCGTAAGTCGATTCCCCATTAACGCATTAGCATACGTACCATGATTCGCTGCCTTACGATGATTACAGCCCAAACAGGACGTCTGTTAGTAAATGCACTTTAATTATAACGGCCCTTTAATTTGTTTCCCAATTGTTCTTAGAATGTACAAACTCGAATCTTCAACAATAACGTTCCCTAGAAACACAATGTATCTGCTATAGCGAATGCCATTAGAGTTCGTTGTTTAGCCTCCCTGTAACATCCTAGCACCGACTAATCGATTACGTACATGCCGACCTTAATTGTATCATGCTGACTGTTCCATTAATCCACCCTTGCAAGCGTCCCAGGATCACGAACAATTCTCAGATGCAATCAGTTGCATATGTGTTTAGTAAATTACTTCTGTCATGGGTGAATTACATTTGGTTAAGTTTCATGTCAGCCTGCCATCCTATTTTCCCATTGTTTGTCTTTTGTCGCGATTCTACGTCAGGCAGCTTCGGACAGGTATTTCACGGGAATTACTGTTGCCACCAAATGTGTAATTATGCAGTACAGTGTTCCTACCCGACACGGAGATTTAGTTTGCATATTATCGTCAGCTGCTCGGTTTGAACATATCTTCCTGTAACCATTACATAATTTGGGAGCCATCTGAAATTTTTACTGATTCTTCGTTGTTTCTATAATGGTCCTCTACTTTCACAACTACAAAATTGGTTCAAATGATTCAAATGGCTCTCAACACTATGGGACTTAACTGCTGAGGTCATCAGTCCCCTAGAACTTCAAACTACTTAAACCTAACTAACCTAATGACATCACACACATCCATGCCCGAGGCAGGATTCGAACCTGCGACTGTAGCTGTCGCGCGGTTCCAGACTCTAGCGCCTAGAACCGCTCGGCCACAGGCCGGCTACAAAATTGGCATGTTCCCATGACTACTGCGTGAAAATGGAAGCATTTTATTTTGAGACGATACCAACATGGTCTTCCTGGTCAGCGTAGCGAAAATCATGTTTAAAGACAAAGCGATTTGTCATCCGCTTATACTGGTGTGATGCTAACTGAAATGAAATACTGAACCCAAATTTTATCGACAAAATGCTTTGTTCTTTGCTCTCTGTTGCAGTAATTTACATGTTAATCACTAATACACAGGGTGAACATTAATAAAACCTATGAACTACAGGAACGTATTCCTGACTGTAAAAAGAGGAAAAAGTTCCCATGAACATGAGTCTGGAAATGGATGGTGTGCGTCAGCAACAAATCGTTCCGGAACACAGTAGAAAGCTGCATCGGATCCACATCATAACACATTCTGAAAGATGCCTCCATGGGATTGCAGGTGATAGGGATAGTAACGTTTGCCATGCAGGATTCAAATAATCGTACTGTTGCTCACACCATGTTGGCTGGCAATTCGCCTCGAGCATATACTAGGGTTTGTCTCATTATTCTATAGAGTCCAGTCCTTCAAATCTGGTGTGTGCGTAGTGCGCAGCCCTTCTGCATGTTCGTCTGCCTGAAAGACTAATGATCACACAAAGCACAAAAAAGGCTTGAAATGTGTTGTGATGCGGTTGGTGTCTGTGAGGGTACTTGGTTTGCTATGGCCGTGCTGTCTCTCGAACGTTTCCATCTGCTTGACCCAACACAAACTCCATCTCGCCTTGTTTCAGACATACATACCGGACCTTTATGTTGTTTGTAGTGCGCTGCGGTGACCACACAGCCTGCTACGCCCGAGGAACACACGACACGTGCTCAGAGGGACTGTCATTCCTCAGTGCCACCTACCACAGCAACGACACATTTCTGTACAATTACTAATAGGACATTTTTCCTGAATTTACAGTCAGTGATCCGTCCCTGAAGTTTGTCGATTTTAGGAACGTTCACCCTTTATGTCCAGCCAACAACTGCACATTTCACATATCACGATCGTTGTCTAATTAACAGTGTTGGATGGACGATTACCATCTACCCGAGCCAAACACAAGTTTCACATTACTTCTCTCACTTTACTAACTACAGACCTCTTGGATACAACTATTTACATTACAAGAAAGACAGAATGAGGAGATTTAGTATAAAGTACAGAGATGTAAAAAAAATGCTTGTATTGTGCAGGAAAATTTTCCGCTTTTCATATTGTAGCACCGCATAGCGCTGCAACATAATAGGAGGACGCGCATGCTGTGGTGGACGGAGATGAATGCTGCAGGCAGCTCCAACACAGATGGCCAGTTACGCGGCAGACTGCAGAAGAGATCTTTCTGCATTTTGCTTATTTTAAATAAATAAACTGCTCTTCTTCAATACCACTGCTGATGTTATCAGCACAAGTGAGCTGACAACGGGGAGGCGAAACAGTTTAAATATGGAACCGATAGATATGGGTGTAATTTAGCAATGTCTTGTTTATTACCTGCGATGTGCGTTTTATAAAATACATGAGTAAAACAGACTTGGAATTTTTTTAAATTTCGCACTGCTTTTACATGTCCACATCTGTGTCATGGTGTCAGGCTAGTCTTACGCAGCCATGTTGATTGCGACGTCATAGAGTGTCATTTATTATACTAACTAGGATATGAATGGCTCTAAAAAATCTGGCTGCTATCTTGAGTCATAAATTATTATTAGAAAGATAAGGGTGATATACGTCGGATTGGGGAAGGATGGGAAAGGAAGTCGGCCATGCCCTTTCACATGAACCATCCTCTCGTTTAGCTGAAGCGATGTAGGGAAAGCACGGGAATCCTAAATCAGGATGGCCAGATGCGGGTTTGAACCGTCGTCCTCCAGAATGTGAGTATAGTGTGCTGACAGAAATATAACGCAAACCATGCAATGAAGGTGCCACGTATAGTGTGTCACAAATTATAGTAATAAAGATCAGGGTGGCATTAATATTGAGCAAACCATATTTTCATAGTGAGTCATAAATTATAACCATTGAAATAAGTATATGTAGGAAAAGCATCTGGTATATATTTTTTGGGTCATAAATTATATTAATTGAGATAAGAAAAGTCATAAATTATATCGATACAGGTAAGGGAAGATACACAGGAGGCCATCCTTGGTACATAAATTGTAATAATTAAAATGAAGCCAGTCGTAAATTATTAAAATTAAGATAATTCGGTACTGAAATAGATCTTAAATATACTTGAGAAATATGGCAACTATGCAAGCTTAATGAGGTACGCCATCCAGTAGGATAACACCACTTTTAAATTCCTTTCACTTACAACACACCCGTTGCTCGAGCGATGTGTTGGAACTGTAGGGGAAGAGTGATTTGGAGATGGGTAAAACAGACCTGGACATTGAAGGAGACCTGACAACATTGCAGATCATCCCAGCCTGTACTCGTCCTTAGTACCTTGGAACAGTTATTTAATGTTTGGCGAGATATGCCTCTGGTGCATATATTTCGGATTTGCGGTAACTATACAACGGACTTCGCTTTGGGAGCCGCTAAGCTTAAAACTGAGGAGCTTCGAGGGACTATACTGTTTTAGGTCAGATGGTCTGTGTAGTCAAGGCATTTCTAGAAATAACTTTTATCACAGCTGTAGCCTGATGGTGGAAACAAAAACATACACCAGTATGTGAGGACTCTCACGTTGATGAGGTGACCAGTCGTTGAAGATGATTGAGAGGTATTGAAAACAATGAATGTTGGGCCAAAGTTGCTGCACATGTGGGTTTATCATTAATCTGAGAATCATGTTTGTAATTTAAATCCCACCGTAATTTCTGTGATGTGATGTTCTGCTCAATGCCCTTCATCAGAACGTTGACAGCTGGCAACTGATATAAGTTTAGGACTGACTGAAACATGGAATGCGAATAGGATGCCAAAATGTATTGGAAACAAATAAATTTATACAACAAGGTTAGTGGAAAGCAGGAACACAGAATTTAATGGCGAGGAATTTTTCCAAGCTATGCCATGGTTCATACTTTTTGGTTTCAAATAATCGAGTTTTAGAGTTTCATGATTTAAGACCGGATTAGGACGACTAAATGAATAGGGGAGTTTACGTAGTTTTGGGGTGGAAACCATTGGTTCAGTGAGGTTTTCTTCCAGTATAATGGCATCACGTTTGGATTGGCGTCTTGTGACATGGGAATTCTGAAGATAATAGATAACACTGTTCGACATGGGTTCTATTTCTGATATTAAAGTATGTGCTTCTAGACCATTTTGCCGTGGGATATTCAAGTATGTAAACAAAATATCGTTGTCAGGGATACTTTTTAAGTAATATGTATATATATGTATATTCACACAATTCATGGCAAACCCAGAGACGTTATAGAGAAATACGGGTATGTTGCCACATCCAGTAGTGATAGAACATGATAATTTCTTGTGCAACAGCAGGTGGGAAGAGTCAGACATCATTAGGTTATCCCCTGCCACACCTATGTCATTAAGACCACTGAAACATCTCATTAACTCGAACAGCGACAGCCGGTCGCTGCCTAGGCCGTAAAGCTTCACGTCTCCTAGGGGCAGGTGCATCGAGTTTACAACAGTGGTGTTAGCCACAATTTGTGTCAGTCTTAACGAGTGGGTGTTTTGGCTGACAAGTAACTGTCGGTCATATTTCCGAGCACGGTTGAATTTTTTAGTTCCTGTGTGTAAACTGATTGAGCCTGGTGCTGAAGGTAAAACGACTGCTTGTTTTTACACATCAGCGTTCCTCTAGTTCCCTACTACTAATTTAATACAGGTGTATTATCAAAGTGATATTTTTAAATTTCCAGAAATGCCACGTCGTCGTGGATGTCGATATAAGCTGGACAACTTCTGCTACATCTGTGGGAAGTTCACTTTTGCCAGAAATAGAAAGAAAATTTCTTCAGTCATAAAGAAAGCATACAAACATTACTTTGGACTAGAGGTAGGAGACCAAGATAAAGAATGGGCACCACATTTCTGCTGTGCTACATGTTACTGCAAACTAATTCAGTGGTGGAAAGGTAAAGAGAATGTGGCATTGTTTGCTGTTCCCATGGTGTGGAGGGAGGCTAAGGACCATGATACTGATTGTTATTTCTGTCTAACAAAAATTCAGAGTTTTACAAACAAAAAGTCGAAGAGGCACATTGTTTACCCAGATCTGCCTTCAGCGAGAATGCCATTGCAGCATTCCGACAACGTTCCAGTACCTTCAAGAGCTCGAGGTCAAATTTCAAGTGACACTGAAATAAGTAGTACTGAGGAAATCACAGATGATGATTCTTTGTATCACTGCACAAGTGAGTCTTCACCACATTTGTTAACACAGGCAGATTTACATGATTTAGTACGTGATCTAGGACTACGTAAACAAAAGGCACAGCTGCTTGGTTCAAGATTACAAGAGTATAATCTACTGAACCAAAGTACTAAAATCAGTGTGTTCAGGCACAGAGAACATGCCTTTATTTCTTATTTTTTAATTGACGAAGCACTGACATATTGCAACGACGTTGCTGGGCTGATGAAAGTGCTGAACTTCACTTATATTTCACAGGAGTGGGGACTTTTCATAGATGCATCAAAAACAAGTCTGAAGGGTTTTTTGCTCCATAACGGAAATAAAATACCCTCTGTTCCAGTAGCTTACACTAGTTTGACAAAAGAGAATTACGAATTTGTACAAAGGATGCTAAATTCATTAAAATACAATGAACGCAAATGGAAAATATGTGCAGATTTCAAGGTAATTGCTATGGTACTGGGAATGTAACAAGGCTACACAAAGTATGCCTGTTTTCTTTGGGAGTGGGATAGTCGAGACTGAAATTCACACTACATGAAAAAGAAATGGCCTAGGCGAAGATGGAAAGTTGGCAAAAAGAATGTGCAACGTGAAAGTCTGGTAGCTCCTGAATATATACTACTTCCACCGCTTCACATCAAACTTGGCCTGATGAAACAATTCGTGAAGGCCAAGGATCCAACAGGCTGTGGGTTTGCATATCTAGCTACCAAATTCCCTCGACTTTCAGCTGCAAAAATAAAGGAAGGTGTATTTGTGGGCCCACAAATCAGGGAGCTGCAGAAAGATGCTAATTTTGAAGCATGTTTAACTGATAAAGAAAAAACCGCATTGGGACTGTTTCAAGATGGTGTCGGAAAGCTTCCTCAGAAGAAGAAGAGCTACTAACGACAAAGCAATGGTGAAGGATATGATCAAAGCATATCAGGATTTGGAGTGCAATATGACTTTGAAAGTACATATGATGGACTCTCATCTGGACTACATCACAGAGAGTTGTAGTGACGTATCGGATGAACATGGGGAAAGATTCCATAAAGACATTTCTACCATAGAAAGGCACTATGAAGGGAAGTGGGTTCCTTCTATCTTAGCAGATTATTGCTGGAATATCATTCGAGAAAAGGAAGATTCACAATACAAGAGAAAAAAAGTGATGTGCAATACAAGGCAGTGGATCATTGTTTGTCAATTTTCTGTAATTTCTCGTGTCAAATAAATGCTTCAAAGTGTATACACAAAGGTTACTGTGTTATATGTTATATCCCACCCTCCATTAATGTGATGAACTTTTAACATCATAAAGATGTGCATTTGTTTGTCGAATTTTACCTCACGTTTGCTACACTATATCAGAAACTGAAAAGAGAAATAAAATTGTGATTACTCATAAACTATCCCTGACAGAAAAAAAACCAAAAACAGTTTTCAATTAAGCACTCAAAATACAACTAGGATCACAATATTTTTTATCAGAAATAGAACAAAAGTTTTTTTTGTAGAACAGTGAATCAGCAGGCTGCATAAAACAAAAAGTAACAGTTAAAATTGCAATTAATTTTCTTTCTTCTTTCCACCATCAGCTTAAGATTGCAGACCATAAGAGGAGCAAGTATGCAGAGCCACAGTGTACTACCGTTACTATTCCATCACCAGTGGCAGGCTTCATGCCAACAGGTATGACTCATGCTTTTCTGCGTGTTGAAGTAGAAAGTGCTACACATGAGTGATCTCACTGTGATTCATACAGACGATGTTGTTACGGCTTTTAGCATTTGTTTCTCTAGTCGTGACGATTGAAGAAGTAGAGGCAGCGCTCATTCTAGAGCTACTGAGTGAGCTGGTACGTTTAATGTAAGATGAGAAACGATGGGAACCAACTCAGCAGCAGAGCAGATTGGGAAAGTTTGGAGAAAAATAAATGGTAATGTATAAAAGGCGAGGATATGTCTTTCAGTTTATGTACACAGCTGGTAGTAAGAAGTTCTGATACAGAAACTGGAATTAAGGAGTAGAATGACGTTGACTATTAAGGTTATGACAAGGATTAAGACAAATCCGACTTTAGTGATGGGTCTACAACAGTGGTATAACATCACAATTTTATTTATCAGTGGCAGAAGGTATCGGCTGTGGAAGGTGACTGTGGTGATTCAAGGTGAAACAGAGTTGCCACTTTATGAATGGTAACGCAGGGGAAAGGTCAAGGATGTCTAATGCCAGACTGATCTACTGTTTCCAGTCTTCATATGTGTTTCACATTATAATTTTTCTCTCTCTGTCGTAGCCTTATGCCCGTCATCCAACATGCATGGGAGATAGTCATTAAGCGCACTTATACATGGTACTCAAGAATAAATTTTTGAACTTAAAAAAACTTTTAAATTATTTGAAATTTTTTAAATTATATGCATTTTGTGATCTAAAATGAATTTATTTAGAAAATAGGTAAAATATAATATTGACATTTTATGGTATATTGTTAGAGTTGCTGTGCTGTCTCACATAGAGTCTTCAATACCTGGTGAAGATGATGGTGCATGATTTCTATCAGGGAGTAAGGTGGATCAGAAGTGTAACATATTTAACTTTTTTAATGAATCTGAAACGGAGTCCTGTGATATTGTAAGTAGGCTGTTTAGGTTTTTTTATTGGTAACGCCACCTCTGTATGAAAATCACTGGCTGTGCTGTGTGCAGTCTGTGGCTGCTTTGCATTGTTGTAATACTCGCCATTGTAGTGTTAGGCAGCTGGCTGTGAACAGCGCGTAGCGTTGCGCAGTTGGAGGTGAGCCGCCAGCAGTGGTGGATGTGGGGAGAGAGATGGCGGAGTTTTGAAATTTGTCATGAACTGCTATATTTATATATGATGATTTCAAGGTAAATACATTGTTTGTTCTCTATTAATATCTTTCATTTGCTAACTGTCCCTATCAGTGGTTGGTGCCTTCCATAGTTTGAATCTTTTATTTAGCTGGCAGTAGTGGCGCTCGCTGTATTGCAGTAGCTTGAGCAGCGAAGATTTTTGTGAGGTAAGTGATTTGTGAAAGGTATAGTTTAATGTTAGTCAGGGCCATTCTTTTGTAGGGAATTTTGAAAGTCAGATTGCGTTGCGCTAAAAATATTGTGTGTCAGTTTAAGCACAGTCATATATAAAATTGTTCAAAGGGGAAGTTTCATATGTCGACCCTTAGCCGAGGATACCTCACTGGAATCTTCTGATTTTTTCTTGTAGTTTGTGTAATTAGTGTTGATTCTGTTCATTGCTAGCGCGTAATTATAGAGAGAATTTCCTTTGTAGTTGCAGACTTTCATTGTTGTACAGTAAAACAGTTGTGGCATGCATGTAGATTTGCACCAAGTATTTCGCAGCTGCAATTAACTAGATATTATATTCAGTGCTATGTTAATGTGTTCTCTTATTTTTGATCTTCAAATTGTGTTTTTCTGTGTTATCGTGTGAAATATTGTGACAATAATGGCGTGTGAAAAACGTAACACTAGGCTCCAAAGTAAACTGAGAAATAATAGTGACGACGAGCGTAGCTTAGCAGCACCACTGTGTAATCAAGTAACAGACATTCAAAGTAGTAATTTGGTAATTCTGCATAGGGAAATGGAGCGGGCTGCAAACAATGGTGTAGACAGTGAAACAGGTAGTGAACAGGGAAGCGTTATCGATCGATTGGTCGGCAACAGCTCGCCTCAGGAATCGTGAATGACAGAACACAATATCGCAAATACTGTAGATTCAGGTTTTGGGTCATCACCGTTTTCTCAAATAAGTCAAGACACATTTTCTGCTTGTCAAAATGTGAATGTTGCCGGTGCAAATGCACTGCCGAAAAGCGTAGAGAAACAGATTCCAGACACTAATACATTATTATTGCAATTAATGCAACAAATGGAACAAAATCAGAGACAAATGGGACAAAATCTTAAAAAGTTAGACACAATGGAACAACACCAGAGACAAACACAGCAACAGTTAGACGCAATGGAACAAAATCTTCACACCACGCTTGAACAAACACGTGAAGATTTAACTACTGAGTTACATAACATTGAATCGAAATGTCAAAAAGTCTGTAATGACGTAAAAACACAAATTTGTGAGCATTTTCAACCTATTTTTTCGCGGCATGAAAATGCATTACAGAATCACGAAGCAGCCATAAAAGAACTGCAGACCATTGTTCATGAAAATCATGAGACCTTGTGGGCTAAAATTGACTCAGTTGCATCTACCGATTCGGTTATGCAACTTGCAAAAACTCAGGAAAACTTAAAGGACACAGTAGATACTCTGAAACTTGGTTCAGAAAAACACACAGAGGAAATAATTTCACTATCGGATAAAGTAGCCGAACTTTCAGATCAGTTCACTAACTTATCTACAAAGGTAGATGATGATCTGAATAACACAACACCTGAAGCCTTCACTGACACTGAAGAGTATGTAGAAATTAGAAAATTCAAACAAAATCAAAATCAAATCAATACACAGTACAAAAGAGAAATCCGGGAAGTGCAAGATCAGTTGGCACAAGTAGTACAAGAATTACGTATTTCAGAGGACATTCGCACCCCAGTACGGGAAGAGGGACATAGAAATACGGAACAGCCACAAAATAATAACACAGCGCATTTCGGAAATTATGAAAGAAATTGGCAATGTGCACCGAATTTTGAGATTGAACAGCCGACACGACGTAACAATGACCGACATGCGACTCGCCGACATGATGATTTTGACTATAAGCTGTTCATTACTACACGTAAATTCAAAACATTTAAGAATTCCGGCAACGACATTCATCCGCAAGCGTGGCTCCATCAATTCTCTCATTGTTTTCCTCCCAACTGGTCATTGGAGCACAGGTTAGAATTTATGTGTGGCTATTTAGAGAATGAACCAGCGGTAAGAATGCGATCGGTCATTCACGATTGCCACAGTGAAGGAGAGTTTTACCATGCCTTCCTCTCAGCATATTGGTCTCAAGCCACACAAGACCGAGTAAAACATAGCATCATAATGATGAAACGTTTCGAACAATCTGAATTTTCCAGTCTTATGAAATATTTTGAAGACATGTTGCATAAGAATCAGTATCTTTCAAACCCATACAGCCCCTCAGAACTCATCCGCATTTGCTTAATTAAACTGCCTGAACATTTGCGACATATTATTTTGGCAGGACGTTGCAAAGACGACATTGAAGCTTTTCAGGGACTGTTACAAGAACTGGAAAGTGACACTGACAATCGCGGAACGCAGGAGCACAACAATTACAGATCACATCAGTCGCAATTCCGCGATGAAAGAAATAATAACTGGACATGAGAAAGCTATTCTCACAACACAAATCGTGACACACCACCCGTATGACTACCACTGGCAGAGCAATAATAGTTACAGAGAAAGATCGCATTTCCGTAGTAATGAATATGACAGATATTACCATAGAAACAGACAATATGGGAACAAAAACAATTATTATCAAGGGAGACAGAATAACTTCAGACGCAACAGTTCAGCGCGCAGTTACGATTCTGGGAGAAATTCTCCACCACATGACCGACAAACAAGAAACTATGTAAACTACCGACAAAACGACAGACCTGAATTCCATCAGAACTGGCGAGCTTCAAACAGGGCAGGGCCTTCTCGTCAAGGTGAATTAGTAGAAGTTAGGTCTCCTAATCCCAATAACGACGCGCGCCAACAAAGAAACAGACAATGACTCGCGCCGCAGGCAGCCGCGTGCGCCGGCTGGCTCAGAGAAAAATAACATAGGCGCTAACCTTGAGAAAAATTCCAGTATTCTTTACCGACGTATACCGCACGATAATTGCGTTGAAGTTGAAACTCTGCGTACTAGGAAGAGTAAAGGTTTACACCACATTTCACATGTAAAACCATTTATTGAAAGATAATCTGCTTTTTAACTTTGTCTTTGCCATAAAACTTTTCACTTCACATTTCTAGTATGCTTTGTCTGACTTTAGAAACTGTTAACATGCAACAATGTTTGAAGTTAAATATCCAGTCTAGAACCTAGGGAACATTTTTAAACAGATATTACGAATGCATTGTTATAGTGAACAGACGACACAGTGTTGTATTTGTACATTCTTGCTTGTTAGTTGCACGATTACGTAACGACTATAAGGCTCATATACTGAGGACACATACTGGTACTGCTAATGAGATTTTAATGCAACATTTTGGTTTACTTGAAAATACATTCTGGGTTTAAAGTACTTTCTGTGAGATACCAGACGACACAGTGGTTAGTTTATGTGACAACTACACGGTTTTATCACGACGCTACTAATGAGTGACAATTTACAATGTTGCTTTTGCGGTGTATCTGTTTTATATCTGCACAGTTTTTCTGAATTCTTCTGGAAAGTAAAACAGGTTTTAGTAGTAACTTTTGTAGTATAGCTACAATGAGACAGGGTTTTCCGTAGCACAACAATACGTTACAGTACAGTACTTTCTTCATCACAACAATAAGCGTAATAACTACGATATCCATACACAAAGCATTTCACTTTTGTTTATCATGAGGTAAGTACATTGACTTCTGCAGAACTTAGCTTTCGGAGGACGATAACTACGACACTTCCACAGAGATTAAATATGTTGCAACAAGACGCACATTTAGCGCTACAGGACACGTATTTGAGTGATTGATTTTGTACTTAAAATATTTATTTTTAAAGATATTTGGAGTACAATGATACAAACGTTTTCCGTGATACATTTCATTCCATTGCTGTAACCTGTAACACCTGAGGGCATAATTACATTAATCCTCAGGGGGGTACACGCCTACTTTGTGTACCATGTGTTTGGCAAGCACAAGGAACCCTAGCTAATATGGTATTTGCTTATACAACTTTACACATCGGTACCATATTTCTCTAACACACAAATTACACAGCTATCTGATCATTTAACTGAGAGAGACAAACATTTATTTTACTACATCAGTGACACATGTTTACGCAATTACACAGTTGGATAACTTCACACTTATGAAACTGTATTTTGTCTGTACTTTGTAAACTGTTCATATTTTTCGGAACCATTGTGATACTATGAGAGCTTTGAATGATGTATTTGGTATGAGATCATGATTTTTAAAGTACGTTTGAGGTAGATGACACTATTTAAATGAGCAGAGAATTCTTTTTAGGCTTAGAAATTATTGGAGGAAGTTACGACGATTTTGAGATTTGACTGAAGTTTTATGATGTTATTATTACGACGACGATGTGTATTATGTTGTTGAGGAATGTTTATTATGCTACGTATTTCTCACGATGAAATATTGAAGAAGTGTCGACGAATATGTATATGTATAATGAGGTAAGGAATAATGAGTAGTGTTTAGGGACTCCGATTTTTGAAAAGGATGTTGGAAACCAAGAATCGTACTTTAGAATTATGAAATGTGTGTACATGTGTGAATCATGTGTGAATGTATCACAATGCCACTGAAAATTTTTTTGGACACTTATATTTATAGGATTTTGTTTCTACAGATTTGCAACGCTAATTCTTGACCTGTGAAATATTTTTATATGAGACTGCAACGGTAGCAGAAACTGCTGTCGTAAATATTTCCGTACGAAAGTTAAGTGACCACCTGCACGTAATGCGTCGCGGGCACCCAGCTGTGTCAGACGCCTGGAGAAAAAGCCATTATTGCAAGCCCTTTTCAGCGGCACAGGTAGAACAAAAAAAAAAGGGGAGGCCATTATCCTCGGAAATATTCTTACATCTGCAAACCTGATAATGACAAGTGTCTTTCTACGAGAATTGAGAGCTACTGACTTACGAAATGCCACATAGCTATTGAATGATGTTTTTATGCTTTGGTTTGCGTAATTGCTTATTTCATTTGATATCTGGTTTCCAGCTGTGTTGCAGCATTGCTTTTATAAAATGAAATGCATTTGCTAATGTGAACACTTTCTGTCAACAGATCAATTAAATAATTATTTTATGATCCACATTCTTTAAAAAAGGAGCACTTGGAAAGGAAAGTACAATAAGAAGGAACTAGTAACAGTAACACATAATTTTCTTTTCAAGTAAATGGTAATATTTCTTTTTACAATCAGTTGTTGTGGTGCACCACTTTAATTACATAGACATTAAGATGCGAATATACATTTCCCTTATCTGCTTTGTTATCTTTAGTGTACTATTTTTTCTGCTTGAGCTATGTCATGTTTAGATATAAGCTGCTGTTTGCCAGGCATAGTGCTACTGAACTTTAATTTGTGTTACTCTGCTAAGCGAGATTTATTTTTTGTTTGCTGCATTGCCTCATATTAGTTGTAATGTTGAATTGCTTGGTAATTTAGATTTAATGTAGCTTGCTTTGCGATTTTCCATTTTTTTATTGCTGTTTATATTAATTGTTTTATGTGCTGCTGCATTGCCTCGTTCCTTAGTTTAGTATCTGAGCTCAGTAGATTTAAGTTAGCTTAAGAGGGGGTAGACTATATAAGAACCTAACTATGGAGAATAGGGACAGAATGCTTTGAAAGTTATATGAAAACGATTTGGGCCTCAATGAGTATTGCACAATGAGCCATATTTCTTTTGAAAGAAATATGGTTAGAATACAGAAAACAGGTTTAGGTAGGATTTTCTTGGAAATAAATGTTGAGGTGAGAAATGTGTGAACATATAAATACAGAAAGCATGCTTAGATAGAATTTTTTTGGTGGAAACAAAGGATGAAATAAGAGGAAAGATATATGAAGTTTTGGGTTGGACTGCAGTACCAAATGTGACACTGAAAACGAACCCTGTCCTTTCCTATTGGTGTTATCCCACTATGTGTTTGTGTACCCTTGTGTATTTGTTTTCTTCCAGTCTCTGTGTAGTTTCATAGAATTTTTTTTCTTTTAATATTAAGCTACATTTACTATGATGAGGAATACTGTTATCCTCGAATATAATTGGCATTAATAATATGTTATTTACTTTGTAAAGATGTTAGACATTATTAATTCTGTTCTGTTCAATGCTCATGTGTGAAGTTGATGTTTCAAAAGTTATTGTGATCCTTCATGTATGTAGTCATGTCATAATTCCACTGATGTATATGTTTATTTCTATTCTTTTGTAAAGCCTGTGTTACTACAAATGTTCTCTGTATTGTTATGTTCTTTAATGATGTATTTTGTACCTTTGTAATTGTATTTTCATGTTGTAAATTTATAATTGTGCAGACACCAGTTCTTCCAATTAAGTTACATTTCACTGCACATGTTTCTGTTGGTCATAGTATATGGACAATATGTGAGAAGTAGGGACTGTTAGTGTTTGCACGTGTGTTAATAATTCAGCAAGGGACTGGATAACAGCATTGCTGGTTCTAAGGACAATTCCAAAAACTTTGTGAGTGCACAAGTGGTGGTTTATGGACTTGCTATATTCTCCGCAAGACTCTTTGATGGTGAATGTGCACCTGCACAATCGCAACAGATGGCTGCTGGCCATCTCTACAAGGACTGCAGTGGGTCTGCACCTCTGGTGGCCCACCAATACCATTATCTCTACAAGGACTACAGTGGGTCTGCACCTCTGGTGGCCCACCAATCCCATACTATCTACCAGGACTACAGTGGGTCTGTTCTGTGATGACCTACCTACCAATATTCTTCAAAATTTCGACTGACTGTGCTGTGGGTTTGCTCTGTTGTGGCCCATTACCTGTATGCATGTCGAGAGTCAGCACTGTCTTTCCGTTGGAAGGACAACACTACTTCTTCAAGACTGCATGGAAATCCACTATTTCCGTGTGCATTTTCTTCTACTGCTCAGACTTTGAGAAAAACACTATATTTTACTGTAATGAATGATCAGGACTATCTTTATGGACTGTGAGAAAATTTTAGCTTTTGACCAACATTGTATCAATAAGTGTGTGCATTTGATTTCTTTGTTATTGTAATTATGAAAAATTTTATCAAATCATTATTGGCCACTGCCCAAAAAAAAATTTGTAAAATTTTTTGTGGGGAGCATGGGGGCTATGTAAGTAGGCTGTTTAGGTTTTTTTATTGGTAACGCCACCTCTGTATGAAAATCACTGGCTGTGCTGTGTGCAGTCTGTGGCTGCTTTGCATTGTTGTAATACTCGCCATTGTAGTGTTAGGCAGCTGGCTGTGAACAGCGCGTAGCGTTGCGCAGTTGGAGGTGAGCCGCCAGCAGTGGTGGATGTGGGGAGAGAGATGGCGGAGTTTTGAAATTTGTCATGAACTGCTATATTTATATATGATGATTTCAAGGTAAATACATTGTTTGTTCTCTATTAATATCTTTCATTTGCTAACTGTCCCTATCAGTGGTTGGTGCCTTCCATAGTTTGAATCTTTAATTTAGCTGGCAGTAGTGGCGCTCGCTGTATTGCAGTAGCTTGAGCAGCGAAGATTTTTGTGAGGTAAGTGATTTGTGAAAGGTATAGTTTAATGTTAGTCAGGGCCATTCTTTTGTAGGGAATTTTGAAAGTCAGATTGTGTTGCGCTAAAAATATTGTGTGTCAGTTTAAGCACAGTCATATATAAAATTGTTCAAAGGGGAAGTTTCAATATAACATTATGTTACAGCATCTGGCAGTCAAAGTCCTCAGAAAATGATAAAATATTACGCCCAATACAAAATATCTGGAAGTACTCATTTCTGGCTTTCTCGTCCGACACTACGTGGACATTGTAAGTTTCTTTGAGATATCTGAATCATATCTGACAACCACTGGTATTATTTGTTCGATAATACCACTACAGATTTATGAATTCCTGAGCGAGACGTACTGTTGTGTCCCTAACGATAAAGATGCAGACGGTACATTAAATTCCGTTCCTAATACTTATAAGATGAAATCGATCTACTGTTCTGGCTATCTATACTTTTTTAAGTGATCCCCCGTATAAACTGCTGTAAAATGCAATGAACGACTCGATCATCGGAAGTTTCAGCTGGATTTCAAAATCTTTTCTGACGAATACGGGTGTGGTTCCCTTTACAAGTGTGTATCTCAGTTAATGATCAAAGAGACCAGTGATGCTTGATGTTGAATGGCCAACTGACTTTCCATGTGAGCGGAAACGCTTGATGATGTCTTTCGATTGGGTGTTTCACAAGACAAAAATTTTGCTGTGAAGTCACTGTTGATGACATTGCGACGTCTCAAATGTGGCACAAAATGTAGAATCCATTTTGTATTGCATAGTATTTCCTGACAAGAGCTGTAATTTGCGAGGTCAAAGACCAATCCATTAGTCCTTACATAACGAGCACACAGTGATCGGAAAAAGAACAACTAAAGGTGAAGCAGGAAGATTCGTAAAGAAGGTCTGATAAAATTAGGATGCACATCAGACGAAAGGAGGAACGAAGGAGAAGGAACGAACATTCAAAGTATGCAGTATACATGCTACGAATCAGTAAAATCATTGAATTTTGTGTTGTAGTCTGCGAATATTTCACCAAGATCAATAAATTATGTGTGAAAAAGCAACACATTATTATAATTTTTACGTAACATGTAGTGAATTCTTCGTCGAAATCATTGTATTTTGTTTTGAAATCAACAAATTTCATGCTGAAATCAACATATTCATACATCAACGAATTCTGTGTCAAATCTACTGCAACACATTCGGAACAGTACATCAAAGAATCAAATGTAGTTGTTCACTCAGTTTTAAGCTCTGCAAACAACACCTGGCAGCAAAACGTAACAGAATATGAACTTCTGAGGGTTCTCGCCTTACTATGTATTTTGCGTTGTACATGTGACAGCAGATATTTCCATAGGATTTCGGGCGGATACAACTCGGATTGAAAGGGATAGCTGCATTGGTCCGCTGGGGACGCGTCTATAAGAGTGATATAGACATGTGATATTTCCACAGGAATTAGAAATAATTTTGTGACGAATATAGGTATGACTCTTGCAAAAGTTTGTATGTGGGGGGCTCCTTTTGTTGGCCCAGGTTGTAGACGGTCATGTCAGCGATGATCTGCTGTTATGAATTGCAAAGCACTCGGCATGTCGGCTTAGGACTGTCGGCAGATCTAGCATACACGCGAAGAGTGCTACTAAGATACTTCCACATTTCCAGAAGTGCCCGCCATCACATGTTTTCACAGTTCTCCTAAATATTTTGTGCAGAGCTGACTCCCACTAACGTTCCAGATACATTCAGAACTGATGCATTTAGTGGTTAAGACATCTGCGTGAATACTCCTCAAACCGCTTTAGAACAATTTGAGCCTAATAATGGGTCGTTATAACTGAAGGGCAGCTACACAAGTTCGTGCTGTAATTACAGCATGTCAGTAAAACTTGGTCGATGTTATAATGGGTTAATGACAAAGCGATTTATGCTGAAAAAATAAAACGTAGTTTCCATTTTTGCCATCAAGTGCAAATCTTACGCTGCGAATGCAAGAAAGACAAAAACAGATGTTTCCATATGCAATAGATAAGGAAATGGGCATGGGTCCGAATGGTCAAACAAATGAGAAAGGCATTATACTGATTTCATTGTTAACCGTTGCTTACATAATTTCTTCAAAATGAACACCAGAGACGTTGACAGGATGCTCTATAACGATATACTTGCACATGGTGGCCGAAATTTTAACTAATTTTTCTCGCTTGTATCAGTTACGCACGAACACATAGCATATCTACCAAGTCTAGCACGCCACGATTAATTAACAGGGAGGAAAAGGGGAGGTGGATGTCCTAATTCCTGGTCAGCATTCTACCTTGGCCATGATGAAGGAAAACGAGCTGGTATTAAAGACATATTCTGTGTTCGTACCTGGAATATGAGAAAGGCATTAATGCAAAAAAATTAGAACTTCAAGAAAACTTGAAACACATATAGATAGCTATTGCTATATTAACAGAAACAAAGAAGAAACTGAGGAGGACAAAGGATCAAAATAATTACACATCAATTTACAGTGCAGTCCAATAAACGAAAGGAGCAACGGATGAAGTAGGCATTCTTATACATGAGAAATGGAAAAGAAAAGTAGATTTTTACGAGTACATAAATGCAAGGATATTAACTGCTGGACTCAGAACTGTTACAGGACATTTAAGTGTCATAGGAAAATATGCACCTGAAGAAGGAAACGCGCAGATTCATAAATATTTTATGTCAAAACAAGTAAATAGATGTAGTGAAACTAATCATCTATTAATATTAGGACACATAAAGGCAGTAATTGAAAAGGTAGCGATAGTAGGTGCACCTCTGGTGAAATAAGACATTAGGAGACTTCGTTACATTTAATCAGCTAAGAATTACAAATATCTTCTTCAGAAAGAAAGGCATAAATCAATACATCTGGAACACAAGAAGATCATGCTCAGTAACTGACCATGTAACAGCTAATATAAAAATAAACTCTCAAAGTCGAGATGCTCTGATCACTTTCTGCTTACTTTGAGGATTGAACTGTGGCAAAGATGGAGGAAAGAAACAAACATGAAGAAAACTCATAGCCAAAACTTGAAATATAAAGGTCTACTTCTATAGGAAGGAAACATGAGGAAATTTTATCATCAGAGACTCGCACAAAAATTGCAAATGGTTGAAACTGAAAACGGTATTGAAGAAAAATGGGAAAGATTAAAAGCTGTAATGTTTGAAATAGGAAATGAGGTGCAAGGGAAAAGTAAAATATCAAGCTATAAAAAGGGTCAAGAAAATATGGCATACAGAAATAGCTGATAATATTAGAGTAATAAAAAATACTTATAACATCTACTTACAAAAAGAATAAATGAACTCAGGGAAATTCATGAGAAGAAAGAAGTACACAATGAATTTAATGAAAAGATCACATGGTGAGCTCTCAGAAAGATTCATTGTTAATGTTCTACATTCGCACAAGTCAGAATTTATTGTTTAAAAAATGCTGGATACATTAATCTAATAACAGAAAATCATTGGATATACCATTACAGAAATTTATAGTATGATTATAGTGAAGAATGTTATTCTACAAAATTTGAAGCTAACTCATCATCTATAGATCATACAGACATAAAAGAATTAAAAGCATCCAAAATGCAGCAAAAATCAGAAAAGCTACTGGCCTACAATTCATTAATGCTGAATTTATAAAAATATGGAGGAACCATTTTAGAATTTTGTTTCCCCCATTTTTAAAATATGTGTTGGAGATACTATACTGTTCCTGAAGAATGGTGCACAGCTACATTAATTTCCGTTTTTAAAAAAGGCAATAGGAAAGACACCAGAAGTTATGTAGGAATAGGTTTCCTAAATGCAGGATACTAAATCTATGGGGAAATTCTTAATCATAGGCTACCAACTATCGCTGGTGCAATAGTTTCAGAAGAAAGGTCAGGCTTCAGATACGGACATTCATGTAATAATAATATATTTGTAATAAGATATTGAAAAACATAGGAATTAGGCTTAGAAATGCATTTAGCATTTATTGATTTTCAGAAAGCCTTTGATAAAGTAGAAAGACATCTCTTATGGAAAATATTGGAAATAAACGTATACCTAAACATCTTAGGAATGCCATAAAGAGTATATATGTAAATATGTAAATAGTTATAAGCTCAGGTTCTAAAATGTAAGATGATATTTTATTAAATCATGGTGGTCGAATGGGCACACTCTGTCATATACTTTATTTAATTTGTATATTGACAACCTAGTTATGAAGTGAAAATAGGAAATACACTTGAGAATTAAAATAGGGTCTAGCGTCAAATTTAAATAGCTCCATGCTGATGACCAGATAATCATACAGCAAATAGAAGATAATTTACAAAGGGCATTATATAGATTGAGCAATAACACAACTTACACATATCAAAAAAAGTTTTGCATCATCTAGGTTCCGAGAGTTCCGGAACGTGAATAGAAAACTGGAATAGAGATCATCACAGACTTCATTTCCACCCTTTTTATCGCTCGTGAAAACCACACATTGGATATTGTACACTGAGACCTTCAGAGGTGGTGGTCCTGATTGCTGTACACACCAGTACCTTTAATACCCAGTAGCACGTCCCCTTGCATTGATGCATGCCTGTATTCGTCGTGGCATACTATCCACAAGTTCATCAAGGCACTGTTGGTCCAGATGTTCCCACTTCTCAACGGCGATTCGGCGTAGATCCCTCAGAGTGGTTGGTGGGTCACGTCGTCCATAAACAGCCCTCTTCTATCTAATCCAAGCATGTTCGACAGAGTTCATTTCTGGAGAACATGCAGGCCACTCTAGTCGAGCGATGCCGTTACCCTGTAGGAATCCATTCACAAGATGTGGATGATGGGGCGCGAATTGTCATCCATGAAGACGAATGCCTCGCCAATATGCTGCCGGTATGGTTGCACTATCGGTCGGATGATAACATTCATGTATCGTACAGCCATTACGGTGGCTTCCATAACCACAAGTGGCGTACGTCAGCCCCACTTAATGCCACCCCAGAACGGCAGTGAACCTCCACCTTGCTACACTCGCTGGACAGTGTGTCTAAGGCATTCAGCCTGACCGAGTGGCCTCCAAACACGTCTCCGACCGATGTCTGGTTGAAGGCATATACGACACTCATCGATGAAGATAACGTGGTGCCAATCCTGTGCGGTCCATTCGGCATGTTGTTGAGCCCAACTGTACCGCGCGGCATTGTGTAGTGTTTGGAAAGATAAACCTCGTCATGGGCGTCTGGAGTGAAGTTGCGTATCACACAGCCTATTGCGCGTAGTTAGAGTCGTAACACGACGTCCTTTGGCTGCACGAAAAGCATTATTCAACATGGTGGCGTTGCTGTATACTTAAGAGTAACTATAATTTTGAACTTAGGAGTTGCAAGGCGCTTTGAAAGAAAATGTTGAAAATAAAATGAAGGCGTATAGTTCATGGAAGCGCATCTGCGACAAATAAACTACTATTATTATAAGTTCCGATTTTACGACACAAATTCGTAGTCACTACATAAAACGCCTAATAACAGTGCTACGACGTTCCTGAATTTACGTTTCTTCCTGACGATGTTTCTCTTAACTGCACGTTCTTACTTGACACATATCTTGTTGTACTGCTTTCGTTCTATTGCATTTTCGTCATTGTATAAGCCAGTTAGATGTTCGTCCTTTTGCTTTAGTTTCTGTGTATGCAGCAGGAATATCGAGCCTCAAAGTTTTTAATTCAAGCAACGACTTCAAACAATCTTTTCGACCGCAATCAGGAAATGGTTGGCTATGTCCGGCGAGTAATCTGTCATCGGCAAGCAACTTTTTACGTTACGCAACACCTAGCCCAGCCTGCACATTAATGTTTTTACAATCTTTAACTAAATTAGAGAGCATGCCACTTGGTGGTTAAGCAGAGAGAACCGCACGAAACACTGGCTGTTTAATCCGTTTGTTGCGTTCGAGTGTTTGTCAGTTACAGAGTAAAAACACTGTATTGTAATGAAATTAATCAAAAATGACTAGAAACGACGTCTAAGTTGTTTCGCCCTGTCACAGGCATCCACGGATAACTATCTGAAATCGGAAAAATATCTTGTATTGACTACAATGTCAAATATAGTGCAGACTGGACAAATGCTACACTGCAGAATACTTTAAATTAGGTTCATTCGTGTGGGTCGTCCAATAAGTGTAAGCAAAATATTTTTAGTTCTTTATCATTTATGTTCGTATTCATATCAGGGGGAGTTACAAATTATTACAACATAGTTAAGGCACTTGTAATCTTTTTATCTCCAAGGGTATGCACTCTTTTAACATTATAAAGCAGACGCCTTTTTATGTGTTATGAAGGAGCTGGAGCCTCATTTTAAACTGCCTGTGGCAAAATATTCAAAAAAGTCACTAAAGATAAATTGATACTACACTCCTGGAAATGGAAAAAAGAACACATTGACACCGGTGTGTCAGACCCACCATACTTGCTCCGGACACTGCGAGAGGGCTGTACAAGCAATGATCACACGCACGGCACAGCGGACACACCAGGAACCGCGGTGTTGGCCGTCGAATGGCGCTAGCTGCGCAGCATTTGTGCACCGCCGCTGTCAGTGTCAGCCAGTTTGCCGTGGCATACGGAGCTCCATCGCAGTCTTTAACACTGGTAGCATGCCGCGACAGCGTGGACGTGAACCGTATGTGCAGTTGACGGACTTTGAGCGAGGGCGTATAGTGGGCATGCGGGAGGCCGGGTGGACGAACCGCCGAATTGCTCAACTCGTGGGGCGTGAGGTCTCCACAGTACATCGATGTTGTCGCCAGTGGTCGGTGGAAGGTGCACGTGCCCGTCGACCTGGGACCGAACCGCAGCGACGCACGGATGCACGCCAAGACCGTAGGATCCTACGCAGTGCCGTACGGGACCGCACCGCCACTTCCCAGCAAATTAGGGACACTGTTGCTCCTGGGTTATCGGCGAGGACCATTCGCAACCGTCTCCATGAAGCTGGGCTACGGTCCCGCACACCGTTAGGCCGTCTTCCGCTCACGCCCCAACATCGTGCAGCCCGCCTCCAGTGGTGTCGCGACAGGCGTGAATGGAGGGACGAATGGAGACGTGTCGTCTTCAGCGATGAGAGTCGCTTCTGCCTTGGTGCCAATGATGGTCGTATGCGTGTTTGGCGCCGTGCAGGTGAGCGCCACAATCAGGACTGCATACGACCGAGGCACACAGGGCCAACACCCGGCATCATGGTGTGGGGAGCGTTCTCCTACACTGGCTGTACACCACTGGTGATCGTCGAGGGGACACTGAATAGTGCACGGTACATCCAAACCGTCATCGAACCCATCGTTCTACCATTCCTAGACCGGCAAGGGAACTTGCTGTTCCAACAGGACAATGCGCGTCCGCATGTATCCCGTGCCACCCAACGTGCTCTAGAAGGTGTAAGTCAACTACCCTGGCCAGCAAGATCTCCGGATCTGTCCCCCATTGAGCATGTTTGGGACTGGATGAAGCGTCGTCTCGCGCGGTCTGCACGTCCAGCACGAACGCTGGTCCAACTGAGGCGCCAGGTGGAAATGGCATGGCAAGCCGTTCCACAGGACTACATCCAGCATCTCTACGATCGTCTCCATGGGAGAATAGCAGCCTGCATTGCTGCGAAAGGTGGATATACACTGTACTAGTGCCGACATTGTGCATGCTCTGTTGCCTGTGTCTATGTGCCTGTGGTTCTGTCAGTGTGATCATGTGATGTATCTGACCCCAGGAATGTGTCAATAAAGTTTCCCCTTCCTGGGACAATGAATTCACGGTGTTCTTATTTCAATTTCCAGGAGTGTAGTTTGGCTACAGCTAGATCTTGACTGTCACAAACAGATAATATTTGTCTCATCCTGGGTATATGGACTGAAACAGTGAATGAATGAAGGTTTTAGGTGCGACAGACCATTTTCTACAAACCTGCGAAATTCTTTGGTTACGCCTAGCTGCTAATGCGCTAAATGAGTATTATACAGCTGAATGTATATGAAAATCACTTCTGGATGTTTTTGATATTTGGAATACATATCAAAGTAAAACTCATGCCATGGTGGCAGGTAATGCCAGTTCTAAGTTAGCACCCATAAGAATATCTATACGTGAAGGAAAACATACGTAACTTTTTGCCCCTATAATAAATATTGTTGTTGAAGAGGATTTGATATTAGCTAGCATTAAAACAACTATATCTAAATTTCAGTCAATAATGTCTTGGAATAAATGGAGTGTTGTGCAGTCAGAAATATTGAAAAAAATAATATCAAGTGTGAACCACGCTTTTCAAACTTGTTGCTGATGTCAAGGCATAGTGGAATTGGGACCTCTACCTTTTGCAGCGCTTCTTATATTTGGAAAAATAAGTGGTTTCAAATGTAATTGATAGAGTTTCAGCACTTAAGATGCCAATTACTATAGAGGTAGAAAGAAAATGACTTACAATTTTATTAATGTCCTTCAAATAAGTCACTAGAGAAACACCAGAAAAGTATGTTATAAAATCCTAAATTAGACCAATGATTTATCAGTGGATCTTAGCATTACCACGCTAGTCTCAACCAGTTTTCAAAGGATGCAAGGACGTTTAATTAAGAAAGATGAAGAAAAGATATTTGTTGACTGTATTCAATGACCATGCTCAAGTCGATAATGTAATGGATCACTTTCAAGATCCAGCAGCATGTGGACAAGCCATGTTCAGAAGTATGGTTTATGAGGAACAAAGCAGACCAGGTGAATCGGAGGTAGATGCTGCTTCATCTACCATAAAACAGCAACACGACTTTCCGAAAAAATCGTTAACAGCTAGTGCAAAGCCACTTGTCCTATTCTGTAATGTCTTTAAAAAGCAGCTCATTTACAGAAAGGGAGGAAATGGTGCCTAGTGAAAATTTATGTTGAAAAGTGGTGCAAAATTGGATCAAAATAGAAGTAAGTTGTCCCCTCAATATTCACAGCAATTGTTCTTTTTGGGAAAATTTCCTAAATGTTACTTTTTTGTGAGGATTATCATTAATTAAGAAATAGAAATTTTTAATGGGTTATTTGACTGTTTAAGGTAACCAAACAAAAGCATCGATATGAATAGGCTTCTGGAGTACTCATAGAAGTGGTACTGCAGGTTTACTGGAGTACTACACTATTGAATGTGTATCGATATTTGGCAGCTATCAGAACATAACTCCTTCAACCATGGACAATTATAAGGGTGGTTGGGCAGGAAGTCTTTTGCTAGTAAAGTTTGCTGACATTGAAGATTGCAAGTGTCAGGGATTGAAATGTGCAACGAGCAGGTTTGAAGACTTGGAAGCATTCTACATGTCTGCAAGTTTGTGAAATATTGAGATATGTTCCACAAAAGATGAGGCTTCGAAATATTTCTGACAACTGTGAATTGAGAGTTACACAGTTTTGTAGGGAGTTTGATTTTATGAGTACTAATCTGAAATATTTGAGACTAAGTATGGAATGTGCATACTTTACTGGAAGCAGGAGGTTACACTAAATGTGAATATATATAACCTCCTGCTTCCAGTAAAGTATGCACATTCCATACTTAGTCTCAAATATTTCAGATTAGATATATATATATATATATATATATATATATATATATATATATATATATATATATATACATATTCTGTTGGGAGGTTACGCTAAGTGTAACCTATCAACAGTAAAAATAAATATATAATACTTATAACCTATAACACTCAGATTTAGTGTAACCTACCAACAGATTATTATTCCAAAACCTCGCAATAAAAACGTGACTAACCTCCCAATAAAAAATGTGAGTCATATATATTAACTGATGTGAATCTAAACTGGTAAATTTGGACGTCAGCAGTGCTGCGTCATGGCACTGAAAGATCATTCTGAATAAATTGAAAATTCTTATCTTAACTAAGTCGCCGGATAACGCATATATATCTGTTCCTATAATAAATTTTTCTGGCACAGCCCAGTGCAATGCTGGCCGCTAGATTTGTCTTGTATAAAATGAAACAAATGATCTTTCTTTGCGATAATCGGGATGACCATGGACTGGAGAAATTAGTATATTCCCCAAATTCAGATGAATGATTGCCAAAAGTTAATTTTATAACAGAGATTATTATTAAAAGATTCTTTAAAACCATTTACGTGGGACTTGGTATGACAATAGTACAAATTTAGTTGTAACAAATTAGACATGCGCGTGGCTGCTTTTACCTGATACTACATCGCTCAGGCACGACTGGCCCAACCGCCCAACTGCCAGCTACCACCAGTACTGACCACACAGCTCCTACTGCAGCCAACACTGCTCTCTGGTCTGCGAATCTATTGTAGCTTACATATCGCAGGCAGCGTGTGAGCAATCCATTGAAATTACATCTGCTCGAGTGCGCTAGCAATAAATTCCTTACACATGGACCGCTTACAACATAACAAATCAGTTTTCTTTATTTACTCTGTAACTTCCTTAGGTTGAATACTGTATGAACCATTATTATATTAATAAGAAATCATTAGCCGTGAAACACTTGAGCTAACCTGTGTAAAAAAGTACCACATACACTTAACGGTCTCATTCAGAGAATTAAGCATAAAAACTTAGAAATTTACCGATGTGGCAACAGTGTTTGACAAAAAAAAATTGAGTGTGTGTGCGCGTGTGTTATGTGAGTGTGACACTGCCCTTATGAAATTTATTGATAGATAATTTAATACTTTTCAACGTGATGCCCAAAGAAATTTGTGGAAAGACTGGTTTATAATTGAATACTTTTGAAAAAGGCCTTTGGCAGAAATATCTGCTGCGCTGTGATAGGTTTTTCCAATGTAATGAAATTTTTTTCTACCACAGGCATCTAAGATTTTTTTAAATTGTCCGCCAACGTGACATCACTAAAAAAATGTGTCTTCTGACGTCTTGATGATGATGTCATAGATAACAGAGAGTGCCATTTGTTGTCACAGATGTGACACAAATCAAAACTTTTTCACTTGCGAACAAAGTAGGCAAGAGTCAGCTCAGTAATCCTGCTCATGTACATATTCATATATACATTTCAGGAGAGTGATGTTGCCTTTAAAAAAATGAGCTAGAAATGTGTATTGCATGATAAAATTAGTATTATTAAGTTGCACACTGGCGGGCATGACGGGGCAATTATCAACATTAGAATGAATGAAACTCTGGGGAAATACCATCTCTTCTGTACACAAAGAGACGTACTGCAAAATAATTGATAATCCCATTTATATAACTGGGACCATATAATAATCACAAAACAAAAAGACGAGGTCATGAACTTTAATAAAGTTATACAAAACGTGGGGAACAGCACAGTAAGGCTTGTAATATAACACCTGGAAATCGACGAAGAATACAAGTTTAATGAATGTAGTTTTTAACAAAAGCAGCTGATATGGTCGAGACGACCACAATCACAAAACAACTAGAATTTAAAACCATACATGTAATGTTCTAGAAATCCACACATATTATAAAAAAGGATCTAGACATGTCAGAATGTTACACATCTTCTCTTAAACCTATAGAACTATTTCAGCTAAATTTTGTGCACGTATTATTTACTGTCTGTAACGAATTGCGTTGGGTGTAAGGAAAACCTACCAATCAAACGGATGGCGATGGGGATGAAATAACAATGCAGCAAACGACACGCTTATGAGCTGACACGCAGCTCGAATGTAAATGATCTCCACCAGGTTATTTATTACTTTGCAGTATAGTACAACACGACAATATATATATATATATATATATATATATATATATATATATATATATATATCAGAATCGATATCAGGCTGATGGTAACATAAGAGTAGATTGAATAATGACGGTAATACCTTTTATACTTCACGCTAAGCAGACGCTGGGTAGTGAAAGTGAAAGTATCAAATCAGCGTTGCTGTTGAGCGTATTCCCGGTTCATTCCTTACGTCAGACTACCACAGTTTTTAGGTTTTTCAGTTACCGCCTACATTTTACTATGTAATAAGAAAGATTTCGCCTGCTACTGATGTTTCGCGCGTACAGTCGCATGTCGATAACTTCTTCTCACGATGTTTCAGCGGAGAGTCTTTTGGCCATCTCCAGGTGCATAATGTTGAAGGTCAGAAGCCTCCGCGCCGAAACATCGTGGCAAGAAATATTTGTCGACATGGGGCATTTCACCTGACATTTGGTGGAACAAACTATACACCGGGAAAGATTTATATCTCAATATCATACATTATTAGGCTTAGAAAAATGTCCACCAACACCAAAATAGATACAAGACAATTGTTACCTACGTGAGTATTATGTAAACTGTTGTGACCCCATCAAACGTAATTAGTTCTCAATAGCTTAAAATAGCAGTAAGCTTACGCGTAGTTGGTTCAGTAATAATATCTTCCATGACTTTACCACTAAATGAGATGAATAATGTTTCATATTCATTGTTTCCCTTTTCGTTTCGTTTACCCTTAAACAGTTTCACCCTTCTTCACTTTCTGCTTGAAGTAAGTTATTTCAAGCGACTGGTAGGAGCCTCCAGGTTGATTGAGACGGTAACAGGTGCCTTCGTTGGTTCATGCTATTTTCGTTTATCAATTTTAAACGGTATACTTGCGACAGCGTGCGCACCTAATATGCTCCAAAACGCCACGCCGGTTTTCCGATGCTCATATCTTCGATTCTGTTGGTGATGAAGAGGTAGGATCACGTGTTTAGCATAGTCCTTGAGCTAGGAACGTTTTGCATAACCAACAGAAAGATCGTTTTAGTGTCAGTATCCTACAGTACAGGGTAAAAATATGAGTATTACATACTTCCTCCTGCTTAGGCAAACGGAGCAAATCGAGTGGTTCCTTGTTTTCATTTCATATGGTCTACAATGGGCCTGATGGGACTTAGAAAGGCGCCATTAGTTCGTAGGTAGTTCCTGGGAAACCTAACATAAAGCGTTTCTTCACTATATTTTCTTCGCCGCCACCGGACCGAAACTTAGCCGAGGATTCGAAGACGGCTATGTACAGCAAGTGGCTGAAATTTTTACGGTATTTTCCTAGGATCCCCGTCTCGAACAACCTTGAAAATTTTCTTGATATCGTTATTCAAGATACGGAGGCTCAAAGTTACCTCACTTCTACTTGTAAAATCTGGTATGAGGTGAAATCTAAATAATAAATAATAGCAGAAAACTGCTCGGATTTCAACGGTAGATTCTCTAGTCATTTGTCTGGAAGAACCGTCTCTGGGTTTACAAAAATCTTTATCCGCTAATGACAAACCTCCCAAAAAAATTTTTTTCGGGTAGAAAAACCTAGACGCCCATTCTGAGAAGGCTACGCGCGGTAAATAGCTGTAATTTTTACGATATATTTCGAAATTCCCCATCTCGAACTGCTTTGGAAATAATCACATTGTCTATCCGTTTCCGAGATAGAGATGTTAAAAGTTTTCAAACTTGTACAAGTAAAATACGCACGTAAAATGCTATGTGAGACGAAAAGGTAGATTCTCTTAAAGAAACAGGCACTTATTCGCATTTTTTGTGCTCCGATAGGAGCATTTCTCCAGAGGCAGTCCTATATCTCATAATGAATGCTGACGTTTAGAATGGTTGCCAGAATTAATCCGTCAGAATGTAGAGCTCAAGAGCCATAAAAGCTATTCGAAACAATCTGTTTTTTAAAATTTCTCCTAACGAAATAACACTACACGAGAAGACAGAGCGACGGGTTACGTAACCCGCTGATGAGCACTCCTCCAAAGTCGATGTGGCCACAGAAGCTCCCAACTGTTAATTACTTCTCTCAACCGAGTGGCTGGTGTAACATGGAAAACACGCAAAACATTGATGTAAAAAAAAACGCTTAATCATTTGTCAATAGGAACGCCAGATACGTATGTTTTTCGGATTTAATGCCACGCTTGTTCATTTGTAGCGCATTGTTTCGGCTGAGTAATGAAGAACTATTGGGAAAAACAGTACAAAAGCTACTTTGATACACATCGTTCAGTTTAATTATACACCCAGCAATTACTTTCAACTTAATTTAAAACAGATTACAGCTTACAAACTGCAGGGAACATAGTAATCTGCTAATTAATAAATAGGAGTTTTAAAAGCTGTGTTACCACAGTATTCATGTGAAAAAAAGCGAAAAGATATGCGATCAATTACAGCAAAGGTATTGACGACCGATGGCTGCATAGTTTAGGGAGTTTTGTCGTTTTAATGCTTATACAAAATGGTGGTGACATCAGCTGACAGAGATCTCGCGGTGTAATAGTAAATATTTGATATTTTTTTCTTTACCATTTTCTTTTTTGCTCACCTGCATACAGAATATTGGACACAGGTTTCCATGCTACTGATTTCAGAGTCAAATTGTTGTATGTGAGTCTTCAGTTTCTCCCGCCGATTAAGCTGATAGAACTATGAACGGGCACAACAACCATGGACGGAAGTCGCTGTAATATAAGGCACATTATGAGGGTCTAGCTTTCTATATAAAGCTTAGACCCATATCATCATTGTATAGCGCACCCATACTTTTTTCCATGTACAGACACAGACCCTAACACAGCTGAACTGATCGGAACGACTTTCCGTAAATCCGTCGTTTCTATTTATCTTTCGCCTCTGTTTATTGTCTTGACGTTGTGCTCAATTGATTTCTAATACAGCCAAAGTTTTTATATTCCTCTGTGAATTACAAGCCTTTTACCGCAGAAATAAGAACTCATCTGAACGCAGTACCTGCTATGAGATTGCACACTGCCTAGTATTGAGGGATTTCTAGTATTTGTGCTCATTTGTGGTGGTCTCATTGTCTGCTTCTCATTATTAATTGCCAATGTGCCCTAAACACATATCCCCATACCTGCTCTTGTTTTGTTCAAGCCCGTTATTATACACAACGCGATTGGTTTCGTTCTTTGACTTTGATAAAAAATCTTCGTTATGTTTTTTCCCTTGTGCTCATTTGAACCAATCCGACCTGGTACGACGTAATCACGTTTCCTGTATGCCTCAGCGAGATTCGTACACTCGTTGGGAAGGTACTGGACGCCACCATTCGGATGAATTTTTCTACATTTTTCCTAAATTATTATCGTTCCTGAGGTGGGGTTTTCTCCATTTAACAGCACCATTCTCCTTCAACTGGATCACTGCGTCTATTCCCTACTGAAGCGATGCATCATTCTGAGTGCTCCTTCTTGCAACAACCGCACTTTCTACTACTGAGAATTTCTTCTAGTTCTGACCATTCACTATAAAAACCAAAGGTACATCTGCGTTAACGACACACATACTATTTAATATTGTATGATATTGATTTAGTTCTTCATTTGCTGAGGAGTCCTGCACGCGGCCAAAGGTTGAAGAACGCAACACCGCGTAGTACTGGAGAACTGCCTTTTTGGTAACTATTGTACACATATGTATCGCTATAAATATTTGTTTCTGACTGAACGCTTCAGAGAAATCATGTGCTGATATTATTGCTGTCATTATTGCGGGGCACGTCAAGAAAAAGAACTGGAAATATAATAGAACTTGAAGTTAGTTTTTTCACTTTCTGGTGCTAAGCAGGACGACTTTTCTCACGTTTTTTTCTGGTGCACTTATACCATTGTACGTTTCTGACTTTACAGTTGTACACCGATGAGCCAAAACATTATGGCGACCTGCTTAATAGTTTGTTTGTTCGTCTTTGGAACGAAATGCATCACTGATTTTCCATATCTGGTATTTGACAGTTTGTTGGTAGGTTTGTGGAGATACGTAGCATTAAATGTCTATGCACGGCTTATGTAATTCACTTAAATAACAGGCACCTGGTTTGGGTACTTTGTGACGACGACCGATAGCCACCCAGATGGCTTGCATCTGAATTGCGTCAGACGAATTTTGTCGCCGAGACATCAGAGAAACTATAATGCTCCTCAAACCGCGGTAGAACGATTCTGTCTCCGATACAGGTACTGCTGAAAGATGACATCGCCGTAGAGGAGGACATCAAGTATGAATGGTGCTGTGTCTAGACAAGACAGCCTAGACACAATGAGAGGAAGCCGAAAGGCACACGCTTAAACTCACGCAGGCTGGCGTGAGGTCTGAAACAGGATACGTAATAAATGCTATAAAGAAAAGTACGTAGCTTCTGGAATACTTAACTTTAAACCATAATTGTAGAACATCGCTCTTGATGATACATGCTTCATAATATTAATTAGCAATTGAATACGGCGCCTTGCTAGGTCGTAGCAAATGTAGCTGAAGGCTAGGCTAACTATCGTCTCGGCAATTGAGAGCGTAATTGTCAGTGATCCCCTTCTGGCAAAGTCGTCTGTACAACTGGGGCGAGTGCTACTACGTCTCTCTAGACCTACCGTGTGGTGGCGCTCGGTCTGCTATCACTGACAGTGGCGACACGCGGGTCCGACGTATACTAATGGACCGCGGCCGATTTAAAGGCTACCACCTAGCAAGTGTGGTGTCTGGCGGTGACACCACAAATGGATGCAGGTATTCGCAGCTGTCAGCGTGTCTTCGATTACTACCACGGATTCCAGGCAAGCACAGGAGATGCCTACCGTAGCTGCAAGGTTCGAGCCGCCGTTCACCTGGATAACGGCCTTTGTGCAGACCACCATCTACTTACAAGGGAACCTCCCCATCGCACCCCCCTCAGATTTAGTTATAAGTTGGCACAGTGGATAGGCCTTGATAAACTGAACACAGATCAATTGAGTAAACAGGAAGAAGTTGTGTGGAACTGTGAAAAAATAAGCAAAATATACAAACTGAGTAGTCCATGCGCCACATAGGCCACATCATGGACAATCTGAGCTCAGGAGCGCCGTGGTGTTGTGGTAGCGTGAGCACCTGCAGAACGAGAGGTCCTTGGTTCAAGTCTTCCCTCTAGTGAGAATTTTACTTTCTTTATTTTTGCATAGTTATTATCTGTCCGTTCGTTCACTGACGTGTCTGTTCACTGTAATAAGTTTAGTGTCTGTGTTTTGCGACCGTATCGCAAAACCGTGCGATTAGTAGACGAAAGGACGTGCCTCTCCAATGGGAACCGAAAACATTTGATAGCAAGGTCATAGGTCAACCGATTCCTCCACAGGAAAACACATCTGATATATTCTATACGACACTGGTAACGGCATGTGCGTCACATGACAGGAATATGTTGTCGACCCACTTAACTTGTACACTTGGCGAATGGGTAAAAGGATTCTTCTACCTTGCCCGATTTACGTTTTCTTGTGGATGTGATAATCACTCCCAAAAAAGTGATGAAAACATAAGAGTTTGTCACATAAACTGAAAATAAAAAAATTAAACATTTCACTCGATGGAAGATTTGAACCAAGGACCTCTCGTTCCGCAACTGCTCACGTTACCACGAGACCATATCGCTCCTGTGTTTCTTGTGTCCTTGATGTTGCCTATCTTCCCATGAACTACTCAGTTTGTATATTTTGCTTATTTTTTCGCAGTTCCACACAACTTCTTCCTGTTTTCTCAATTGATCAGTGTTCAGTTTTTCAAGGCCTATCCACTGTGCCAACTTATAACTAAGTCTGAGGGGGGTGCGATGGGGAGGTTCCCTCGTTAGTACAGCAAAAATGTGATTCACCGGATGAGCCGACACCTCTCCATTGATCGGCACTTGAATCCCGATGGTCCAGCGTACACTGCAGTCGTAATTGACGATGTCGTTGGATCATCATGTGTACACGTATGGCGGTCTGCTGCGAAACTCCGGGTTCAACAATGCACTATACGAACGATGTGCGTGAACCCCATTGTGCTCTTTCGTTTGAGATGCCAAAGAACACCGTCTATGCTACTTTATAGAGCAGACAAGCCTCCGAACTCCACGTTCTGTGAAGAGTTTTCGGCTCCCGCCCCTTAGCGCCTAGTAGTAGCTTCACTGTCCTTGTTGTAACTACGACCGGGACGGTCCCGGGTTGAAATGACGGAAAGCACGGCGGGACCCTCGGAGAGGCCCGCGAACAACAACCCAACGGGAGAGGACGGGCATGACCAACGAACAATAGCAAGATCGAAGAGCGGAGTCACAAGGAAACCTAACAAACACGTCCACTCGTACACAGAACAAGTAAGTAAGCCGTCAAACGCCAGGCGATGTGTCAACAGACGTACGCGAGATTAGACTGACCGGCTGACTTTTTTTTTTTCCTTTATTGAGTTTCGATTCCCCCTAAAGGGGGGCGGGCTGGCAGCAGCTTATTACGCCTCTCTTCAGCCTACAGAATTTGTTTCAAAAAGATGAAGACAATAAAAAAATAATAACAGTTGGCGATAAAATCGGTGACTTAAAGGTAAAATGGCAAAAAAATTCTGGAGCTTAAAACATAAAACACAGGGTGGATGATGCTAATAAAATACAAAGGTAGCAGAAAAACAATAGACAGACAATTAAAAAAAAACACGGCGACAGTCTGGGTTCTGTTCGCAAGAGATATAGAAAGCACACCCAGCGACAGCATGATTTCTGTTCACAACACTGTGGAAGGACGCACAACACTGAACACTCACTTAAACACTGCACTAAAAGTTGGCACAAATGTGACATACCACACCCGAGAGCAGGTGGGGGGAATCGGCTGACTGAGAGGCAGGCGCTTAAGTACGCTACCGGGGGCACCGCTATTGGCCGCTGGAACCACGTGTTCCACTGTGGCGCCCTCACACTAAAAGCGGGCCAGGGAGCGCGCGCCGCCACAGCCTACGGGGCGATTGTGCAGAGACCTCTGCGTGTCTTCGATGTCCATGACGTCTGGCGCGGATTCAAATTCCGCGGCGAGGTGCCAGAGTCCTTCTACCTCTTTTTCGTAGTTGCTCACGACAGTAGCACGGGAACGATTCTTCCAGCTTCGCCGTTTTCTAGATACTCGTTCACAGGCTCTGAGTAATAATTATCACTTATCTCAGTGGATTTCCACATTTGCAGCCCGTATCTCTGCTGGGTGATCCCCTATCCGCGTGTACTCCGCTGACATACTTTCGTTACAGCGTCACGTATCCGAAACGCCACAAGGCGGCATCTGACGTCGCGGCGGACAGTACTTATAATATTTTTGCTTATCATTGTATGTGTAAGTGGTATATGTGTAAGTGGCATATACAGCATACCAGTAGATGAGGTATAGTTACCCTGAAACGTAGTCGCTAGGCGCGATTCACAAATCAGTATCACGTTTGCACCATTTCCCTACAGTCACCTTTGCATTCCAGAATTACGCAAGAGTATCACGCTAATATAGCACCCATGTACTAAGTATGTGGAGAGAGACGCTTTCTATAGCCTCAGGTCCGTTTTATGATGTCTTGAGTGTTTATTGCAATGAAACATTCAACAGAAGTAAGATACATACACGTCTTATAGAAACTCCTGGAACACTTTTCCTTATGTATTTATGGCTCCAAGGCATACAAAAAATGGCACAATTGTAGCACAGCTGATTAGTGTACTTGGTGGGGTAAAAAAAATTTCAAAACTCTGAAATGCCAATACCACAGGCAGAGTTTCGCCAGTGGTTCAGAAACAAACACAGAAAAAGAATTTTCGAAGTACCCTGAACGAGCTAAGCGACTGTTCCAGTAACGCAGAAAAATGAAATAATGACGATGGAAGGAAATCGTCATAATGGTGACTGTGTAGAGTGTTGCAAGTAATCTTAAGTCAGACTCAAGAGTAACGTTTAATTTGATAACGTGGCAGAAAAGAGCGTCTGAAAGGTTAAGTTGTGAAATCGTGAAGCGACCAAGACAACTGAGCAGACGTGAAAACCAGGATGAATGTGTCATTGCTGCCCTTCCATAGGAGTGCACTAAAGCTTGCTCTTCATAAACAATAATTCTGTTCTAGTGGAGTTATATTCAGTTAGAAGCTGTCCTGTCGAGAGGTGAAGCATATGTCAGTCGAGCCTTTGCTTATGCAGTCGCCTTAAATCATCCGTGGAGCAGCAACTCCAGTATGGAGGGACTTATTCGCTGTAAGCTGCAGCGCCACACACTGAGTCAACACTGATGGAGAACTACGCCCATCACCGCCTAGCAGTCCTTCTGGAGACTAAGCAGCAGGTCATGAGAGCAGATCGTCATCAGCCTTTGTTTGTCCAGCCATTGCTCCAGCTTGCCTGCGTTCCTGCGGCGGACCTCGATGGTACCAATTCCTCTCTCCTGACGGGACGCTACGCCACTTCTCTGCAGGCCATATACTCTGAGGAGAGCTGGTAGAAGAGGCCTCCACTGTGTGAAGTCTATGACGGGGCTATGACAGCCTCCTGATCGTCTTCCAGAACCTGTGTGCAGCTGCACTTTGTGCGGACGTGCTTGAGCGCTAGCGCAGGCTAGGTGACGGACCTCGCTCCATCTGTTACGTACTCCAGTAAGACACTGACTGCGTGCTGAGTGCTGACCAGCACAATCCACGGCTTTACAATAACTCCATTACTGTCTATGTTGTATGCCTGAAAGTCGAAGCATCGACTGTTGTAATTTGTGCACAGTAAATATTTAATATTTAATATTGTAATATTGAAAAAAGTAGGGGTAAGCTATAGGGAGAGACGGGTCATATACAATATGTACAACAACCAAGAGGGAATAATAAGAGTGGACGATCTAGAACGAAATGCTCGTATTAAGAGGGGTGTAAGACAAGGCTGTAGCCTTTCGCCCCTACTCTTCAATCTGTACATCGAGGAAGCAATGATGGAAATAAAAGAAAGGTTCAGGAGTGGAATTAAAATACAAGGTGAAAGGATATCAATGATACGCTTCGCTGGTGACATTGCTATCCTGAGTGAAAGTGAAGATGAATTAAATGATGTGCTGAACGGAATGAACAGTCTAATGAGTACACAGTATGGTTTGAGAGTAAATCGGAGAAAGACGAAGGTAATGAGAAGTAGTAGAAATGAGAACAGTGTGAAACGTAACATCAGGATTGATGGTCACGAAGTCAATAAAGTTAAGGAATTCTGCTACCTAGGCAGTAAAATAACCAATAACGGACGGAGCAAGGAGAACATCAAAAGCAGACTGGCTATGGCAAAAATGACATTTCTGGCCAAGAGAAGTCTACTGATATCAAATACCTGCCTTAATTTGAGGAAGAAATTTCTGAGGATGTACGTCTGGAGTACAGCATTGTATGGTAGTGAAACATGGACTCTTTCAATAACGTCTCGGCGCGCGAGATAGCCATCTGTCCTCTGAGGTGTCGCGCCGACGGCTCTTGCGTATTCAACTGGCGTCCCTGTCCTGATCTTGACCTGAGCACCCATCGTGGCGTCCTATCCCAAGGGCCCTATGTAATTAACGCAAGTCCAAATGTTGTATGTGTTTCGCAATTGAGTCATGCTAATGTACATATACATTTTGTATCCGAACGCAGCGCAGATGGGGATATTGTCTCTCTGTACGCATATTTTGAGCAAACTCTGAGTACTACAACGCCTCCATGGACATGTAATGAGACGACTTGGGAAGGTGTGCTATTAAATGAGCAACACTGACCAGACGACACGTGTTTTATCACTGGTGGGATAAAAGAACATGTGTAGAATCTGAAAACTGAACCAAAACATCACTGACAGTTGAGACACTTTTTTTCCATAAGGAAAATGAAAATATGTACTAGCAAAGGCTAGGGAGTGCTCATTACTGACATGCTAGCGTAACTGTTTACTTTCAATGCACTTTTGCAGGGCATTATTTCAATTAAAAATTCGTGCTGAGCCATCTGCCTTCCGCTACTGGCAAGAAGGAACGGTAGAAATTTCTACGTATTTTGAATCAGCTGTACATATCCGTGATGGACTTCCATGATGGACTTCCATGTTTCTCAGTGTCGCTAGTCACCTTTTATCATGTTTTCCTCTAGAAATTCTATTATCTCTTCGACTTTAGAAAAAAAACTTTTTTCCTTCGATTAACGTACATTCGCCTGCCTACTTGTCCTATACAGTTTCATTTTTACGACGGTCATAATTACGTACTCCGCTACTGTTTGTTCCCCTAGCTATTTATTTGTTTTCTCGGCGCTTCTCAGAAATCATACAAGGACCTTTCTATATACAGCAACCTTCCACATTAAATGGCTTTAGTTCTGAATGATGCTGTGTCATTGACATAAGTCAAAACTAACAATAAATACCAACTTCACCTTTTTGATAGATCTGACTCTTTATTTAGGCAACGTTATTTAAATTACCAAGAGCGCTGCTGGACTTTTTTATTCCTCTATTTGAACTTTACAGCTACTTTCCAGCACCTGTTTTCGAGAAATTGATCTTACATTGCTTTAGTGTTGATTAATCTAGCCTTATTAGGCAAATCCATTCCTTATTCAACTTCGTCCGCCCTTGAAGCAAACAATTCACTATAAATAGCAGAACAGTGGGGATTCACATATATCTCTCCCCTCGTATTCCGGTTAGAGCATCAGAAAACCTGCTTTGCCACTTCTGAGTATAACTTTGTTGTTACTGAATATGCTTGCCTGGCTCCTCTTTCAGTTCTGACTTTCTCGGAATCTTGATGAAGTCAAACTACAGCAGTATGTTGCATACACGTTGTTATCAGAATACTAACGTATGTTAGAGTGATGCCCTGTTTCTTAGTACTGACAATGTTAGAACCCAGTTAAAACCTACCTCAAGATATAATAGTCCCAGACCGAGTAGTAATTTACACCCAATGCTCTGCACTTTCAATTCAGCCCGCGACACAAAAGCGGTCCACTTTTAGAGCACACTAATTCTTTTGCGTCAATTAATCCAAAAATCCGAACGTTTCTCTTTTCTGTTTGTGATGCGGTCAGTGAATACGTTCTACATTACGCAGAGGTGGCTAAAAAGCGTCTAGTTTTTATAGTTTTTAAGTCCTTTCTGTTGCGAATAATTACTTTGTTAATCCTGTATAGCTGCTTTTGCAAACATTCGCTAAATGCTGTAATACTGTAGACTGAATAATCAGGATTCATACAGTATTATTTTTATTAATTCCATTGGCATCGAAGTCGATTCGCTTTATTCTTTATACTCGGAAGCTGAACGAACGGTATTGCATATTGTGTTGTCGAGAGTTTCTTTTTCATCAGGACTTTGATTTCCTTTTCACATTTGATCCATATATATATGGATGACATGTACGGAAATAAATGTCCTGATGAAAAAGAAATTCTGGACAACAAACACACACATATAAACAGTAAATTCAATCACTTGGTGATCTGGCATCGTTTCGTTGGCGAGCAATATAGGATCCCAGGAGGTCCCTCCATTTGTGCTTACCTTGTGATTCCCGCTTGTCAACTGAATCGTGCTGTCTCTATTCCATCTTTCTCTGTCCCTACTTCGTCTCGGTCTTTTTTGGTAAACTGGGCTCCAATCTAGTATCTGTTTTGACCGACTTCCGACCTTTGATACCAGCAGCTTTTTTTCTGTCTTTCTCTGTGCAGCCCCAATCGATCTTTACATTTCTTTTTGGGCTATAATTCGTTTTCTGACAATGAACTCATTCAATGACCATGACTCACAGCCGTATGCTATTACTTGCAGGATACATTGCTCAAAGTCTGTTTTCTTCAGCACGGCCGACATCTTGGACTTAAAAATTGAGAAGTGTCTCCGTAAGCTTAACCGCCTAATTTAATCCGTTGAAATATTACTAGTTTTAGGTCTTCTTTCATATTTAGCAGTTGATCCAGGTAGATATAATTTGTGACCCTTTGAAGTCGAATACTTACAATAGATATTATTTCCGTCCGGTGCCCATTCATTTATCGTGAAGCCCGTTTTATCATAGCTAATTTTCAGGCCACATCAGAGTAAATGGACGTAAGTTTAGGCTAAGCAGTATTTGAAGTTCTTCTGTTGTGATTGAAAGTAATAAAATAATTAGCGAATCTCAGGTTGTCTAATCTTTTTCTCAGAATTTGGATTCCCTTTGTTTTCCAACCCAGTTTTGAGACGGGTTCATAATTGTTTTCAAACAAGTATACGTTTCTAATATTTGTTTGTTCTGCTGAAAGACGTCCGGATATAAATGATTTTGCATCTTTGGTAGTAGGTCATTTCAGATTGAGAACAAAACGAAACATACGTTACCTACTGCTCCTACAAATCGTAAAGAAATCAATCCTCAAGAATCTGACTGAGTTTTAAAATATTCGTTAACAACTCCTGAAAACTGTTCTGCAGTGATCATGTACGCAGCGGTTAGCTTACCTCGTCTTGCCGCTGCAACTGCGTTATCAGCAACATGTCAAAAATATTTCAAAGGCAATATTGCGATCCATGCAAGGCGCAGTGGATGGTCATTCCAAAATGTCCCATACTCAATAAACGTGTGTCTGATCACAACAAAGATAAGAATGTTACTTTCAATATACAAGTACACAAATCTGACAAAATCACTCCAGTGCGCAAACAAGCAACAACTACACTACTGGCCATTAAAATTGCTACACCAAGATGAAATGCAGATGGTAAACCGGTATTCATTGGACAAATTATTATGCTAGAACTGACACGTGATTACATTTTCATGCAATTTTGGTGCATAGATCCTGAGAAATCTGTAAAACGGCCTTGATACGCCTGGGCATTGAGTGAAACAGATCTTGGATGGCGTGTACAGGTACAGCTGCCCATCCAGCTTCAACACGATACCACCGTTCATCAAGGGTAGTGACTGGGGTATTGTGACGAGCCAGTTGCTCGGCCACCATTGAGCAGATGTTTTCAATTGGTGAAAGATCTGGGCAGCAGTCGAACATTTTCTGTATCCAGAAAGGCCCGTACAGGACCTACAACATGCGGTCGTGGATTATGCTGCTTAAAGTTAGGGTGTCGCAGGGATCGAATCAAGGGTAGAGCAACGGGTCGTAACACATCTGAAATGTAACGTCCACTGTTGAAAGTGCCGTCAGTGCGAACAAGAGGTGACCGAGACGTGTAACCAATGGCACCCCATACAATCACGCCGGGTGATACCCCATTATGACGATGACGAATACACCCTTCTAATGTGCGTTCACCGCGATGTCGCCAAACACGGATGCGACCATCATGATGCTGTAAATAGAACCTGGATTCATCCGAAAAAATGACGTTTTGCCATTCGTGCACCCAGGTTCGTCGTTGAGTACACCAAAGCAGACGCTCCTGTGTGTGATACAGCGTCAAGGGTGACCGCAGCCATGGTCTCCGAACTGATAGTCCATGCTGCTGCTAACGGCGTCGAATTGTTCGTGCAGATGGTGGTTTTCTTGTAAACGTCCCCATCTGTTGACTCAGGGATCGAGACGTGGCTCCACGATCCGTTACAGCCATGCGAATAAGATGCCTGTCATCTCGACTGCTAGTGATACGAGGCCGTTGGGATCCAGCACGGCATCACGTTTTACCCTCCTGAACCCACCGATTCCATATTCTACTAACAGTCATTGGACCTCGACCAACGCGAGCAGCAATGTCGCGATACGATAAACCTCAATCGCGATAGGCTACAATCTGACCTTTATCAAAGTCGGAAACATGATGGTACGCATTTCTCCTCCTTACACGGGGCATCACAACAACGTTTCACCAGGCAACGCCGGTCAACTGCTGCTTGTGTATGAGAAATCGGTTGGATACTTTCCTCATGTCAGCACGTTGTAGGTGTCACCACCGGTGCCAACCTTGTGTGAATGTTCTGAAAAGCTAATCAATTCCATATCACAGCATCTTCTTCCTGTCGGTTAAATTTCGCGTCTGTAGCACGTCATCTTCGTGGTGTAGCAATTTTAATGGCCAGTAGTATACGTGCAGCAGAAAGGAAAATTAACAAAAAAAACCTTAATTAATACCAAAGTCTCCTCCAGCGCTACTAGCACGATCACGGAAGGCTGTCGTATCGCGCGGCTTTTCTCCATCGCAGGCTACGTCGGATCACTGTCGACTTCTCTCAACAGATGTCCGCTCGCTACTACTCGCGATAAAAATATCTCAGACTCTTACTCTGTGTATGTACACCAAAGCGGAATCATTGGTCCGCTTTGGAAGGAAGTATTAACGTTCAACTTTCAATTTAGACATGGCCTTATCGAGCACTGCTGAGAAAAGTTCTGGAATTACGGAGTTGTCTTTTTTACTCCCTTTCCGATGGAAAATTCATTGTCTATTGTCAACTACATTTGTAAACGCTGTGGAGGTTTCGTATACGTGACATAAGAGTCAAATATATGCTCTTCGCTTTATCGGTCTGTTATAGCCTCAAACACAGCTGGGTGACTGATCGAATAGAACGCCTTTTCGAAATCTGTGAAGGCCAGACAAATAGGTAGTTGATACTCATTCTTTTTGATAACTTTTTCACGTGAAATGAATATATGAACAGTTGTACTAAATCCTGCGCGGAATCCACCTTGCTCAATCGGTTGGGTCGCGTCAAGTCTCGTTCTGAATCTGGTAGTCGAAATTCTAATAAAAACTTTGTACATTATGGAAAGGAGCCAGATAGGGCGATAGTTCTTTATATATTTTATACTACGTTTCTTGCGAATTTTGGCTTTTTCCAGTCTCTTTGTAATTTTCCACTGTGCGAAAAATTTGAAAACAATTTAGCAAAATGCTTTAAAGATTCGTCATCCTGTGACGTCGCAAGTTATTAAGGGATAACATTTATTGCAGTAAGATACCTTGACGTGGAGCCCGATGAACGTACAGGAGACTGCAAACTCGTCTCATAGACGTGACTCTTAAGCACATCTGTCGCTACTAGCCAGCGAGAGAACACCCTTGTGTCACTTAGAACTAACATATATTCATACCGATTATTTTCAAACTTCATACACTATTTTTTCTCATTGAGAAGAAGACCTCCTACAAATATCAAAGCTGTACATGTAACTGTTTCGGAGATTCAGAAGATTTTCTAAAACTAACCAAACCGACACTCAGGGAACGATTACAATTTGTCTTTTGTTAGCATTTGAAATCATTCAGAGAGTTCTCAGTATATCAAATCAATTAGTTTGGATTTTTATTTTCCAAACTAGAATTATTCTTCATTTTGTGGTATAAAAATTCAGACAAAACTAGTATCTGTTTATTATGTTGTTGCGTGAATAAATGAGAATGAGTGAGAGTGTGTATTTGGGAGATACCAAAAAATTCAATATTATGTTATGTACAACATTATGTAATTGGAACGTGGGAAAAAAATGTAATTTACTCACTTTGCTGATGACGTATGTCTAAGGGTGATTGCTTTTGTAAGAAGGCAGCCTGAATATCAGTTTAAAGTGCAATCGTTTTCTAAATTATTTGCAAGATTAATATTATTTTCATTTTGTTATATTAAACATTGTACTAGTATTTGCATTTTGGAAGACGGAAATGCGTTTCCGAATAGTAATTGGCTTAGGCCAGTTTTGCCACGAGAATGAGCTCAAAAGATCATTCTGATTGGTCCGTCAGACTGATCAGCCAATCAGAATTAAGTAGTTCCCGGGAACAACTACTTAGATATGCGGTGAGTGAGAGAGTCTCGAGACAGTCGCTCGGCTGCTTCTGACGCGCAAAGGTCATGTTAAATGCCTCAGTGATTATTAAGCGTACGATGAAGAATTATCGAGAGCCGCGCGATTAAAACGAGTCGCAATGAAAGCTGTTGCAATTACTGACAGTTCGATGAAATTTTGGAGTTTTTCGATTGTTTTGTTGGAAACTTAGGATCGTGTGAACTTTCGGCCTTTGTGAACATTCCGCGTGGCATATTCTGTAATCATTTATGGAGTACTTTGCAAGAACTTTCTTTTAAAGAAACCCACTGGAAAGGACCGAATGTGAATCTCATTTATAGTAGCGGATCTGTGACTGAGATCGCGCCTTCAATCGGGCCAGACTTGTGTAAAATTCCGGCTGCTTTGCGTGTGAAGTTTGTTGTTTGACTGAGCATTAAACATGAAAGAATATAATTTCACTAAATGCGAACTTGGTAGCGTATAAACTCTTGTTATTCAGCAATACACTTTACTAGCCTGAAAATTGTAGGACGTTCATTTCAGTCAAATGCACCATATTACCACACGAAATACCGATAAAAGAGAGATTGCAGGACCTGAAATACTACAAGAGCTTACGCAGACTTTTCAGGATAGATATTAGGCGACGTCTTTCTTCAACGCTACTTTTTCGTCGTCTAGTATCTACACATGCAGAGAAAAGGGCAGAGAGCGGATGCCGTACTGAGGTAGGTGGACGTTCAATGTTGAGCAGTACGAAGAACGAAAAAGTGTACATAAGCCGCCCCACCGCAATCCATAGCTTCAAAATATCGACTGAGAGCTCATCACCACCACGAGCTGTTCCTTTTTCATCTTGCCTGTAGCATGTTTGACATCTGAGGGGAGTATTTCTGGTATTTGGGAAACGGAGGCATCCACGTCGTCTAGGATTAAGATATCATCATTGACATTACTGCATAGGCTACTATAAAAATTTTCAGTATATTCAAGTATTTCATTCTTATCTGTAATTCGACCTTGGTATATGTCTATCGGAATTAGCTGATTCATCTCAGTCATAAGCTTCCTCTTGGGTATCTTTAAACTAGATTTATTTTCAAAGTTGGCTTTTAACGTGTCTGCTTCATTCTTCTAGATGTCATCTTTCATGCTCTTTCTTGGAGCACTGTGCAGTTCTGCATATTCTGTCTGATCTTTGTGTGTTTCTACATTCACTTTTATTCTCATGTCCATCAAACGTATCGTTACATTTGCAGCTCCTTTCGTTGGTTTTCAGGTTTTCACAAGCCACCCACTTCTTCAGCTGTTGTGATCAGTATCTTCGTTACTGCTTCTGCTTCACATTCTTTTTCATATTCTCTTCATTCTATCCCGAAATTCCTTATTCGATAATTTTTAATCTTAATTTTTTTCATTTTTCTGTAATTAGTCTTCCATCTCTTGCATTTAATTCAAATCTTGCTCTTATTAATTGATGATCCCTGTTTGTATCGAACCTGTTCAGCATGGAGACGTCGTTAACGTTTTGAGGCCTGTTGCTAAGGATGAAGTCTATTTCATTTTTCCCTTTAAAATTAGGGCCCGTCCAAGCCCATATGCCACTTGAATGCTTATTGAAGAAAGTATTCACAGCTGTTGTCTTCTTATTTTTCATCACAATCACCTCCAATGACCGTCTGCCGCTACCGTAGAACGCACATATTCGCCCGCGTTCTGAGTTAACGGATATTTTCCCGCTTTCCCTATATACGGTGCAAATCTTCGATACGGTGCCTCTTGAAACACCAAATACTTCATTTCCGTTGGTTATGGAAGCACTCAAAATACGAGAGCCAACAATTTACCCAATTTCTTACTCGCCTAGCTGCCACACAACTACACGCAGCATTGTTCTGGCCACTAATGATACTTTCAAACTACTGAATACATTTCGTGGGTGCCTTTCATGGTCAGATACAACAGCGACACCTGAAGACTTGGTCATCATCTGCATTTAAGCTCAAACATGCATTTCTCGGGTAGTTTCCACAATTTTATCCAATCCGTACATCTTTCATCTCCCATAGTTTGTCCCCCGTTTCTTTAATATTACGCCACACGTGCAGTACGATTCCGTGACGATGTTACAAACTTTCGTGGATGGTGGGGAAGGGTAAATGTCTCAATTTGAGATTAGGGATCTACTACAGAAACGGCCAAGATGAAAGTAACAGGGGAAAATCGACTCAAGTTCCGATTTAGTCTCGCGCAGCACTCAAACTAGGAGCCCCAACTTTCGAATGCTGATCATGACGTACAGTATCCCCGCTGACAGCTCCCCAACACCCTCAGAAAATTTCCGCTGTTGATAGACTAGTAACAGCTTACTTAAGTTGATGTCAGGGAGACTGAGAATCCTAAGTATGTGGTACAGTACTAATGAATTCCATTTAGCTGTACAAGTTTCACAAGGTGCTACATCTGCAACAGGTGTTCAGAATGACGTCTCCAAGTGTCTATGCAGTAATGGCATCGTCAAACGAAGCTCTGTCGTACTTGTTCCCGTATCCCTTGTGTTGTTTAAACAGTGTCACAAACAGTGTGCATTCTCCATGGAGAACACTACGAACAAACGGAGGGAGTCGCCATGGGTAGCCCACTCTCACCGGTGGTAGCGAATTTGTACATGGAGAACTTCGAGGAGGAATCCCTGTCGTCATCCGAATGAAAAACTACTTGCTTTTCCCGTTACGTGGACGACACGTTTGTCATCTGGCCACATGGTATGGATAAACTCCTTGACTTCCTTACACATATAAACTCCATACACCCCAACATCAAATTCACTTCGGAGACTGAAACGGAGGGTAAATTACCTTTCCTTGACGTCTTGGTTAAGAGAAGGGCTGACGGCACCGTAGGTCATGGGGTGTATCGGAAGACAACGCACACTGATCTCTATTTGCACGCAGACAGCTGCCACCACCCTTTACAGAGGAATGGGGTACTTAAAACTCTAGTACATAGGGGGCGCACTATCTCTGACGCAGAGAGTCTATCCCAGGAATTGGAACGTCTGAGAACAGTATTTCGAAAAAATATGGGTACTCAGAGTGGCAGATTCAACGTGCTTTCCGCCCAACCACAACAGCACAACCTGTAGAGATGGATAAAATCACGAGGGAGGAGGAAGGCACTGCGTTTATTCCATATAAAGGCGCACTCTCGGGGAAAATCGCCCGCATTTTGAAGAAACACCGGGTCGGAACTGTGTTTTGTCCTCCGAATAAAACTCGTGCACTGGTGGGGAGCGCCAAAAATGACCTCGGTTTGAGGAAGGCCGGCGTGTACCAGATTCCGTGTCAATGTGGCAAGTCGTATATTGGTCAGACGATGCGTACCGTCGAGGATCGATGCCGTGAACACTAGAGGCACACTCGACTTATGTATCCGAGCAAGTCGGCGGTCGCTGAACATTGTTTGTCGGAAAATCACGCTGTGGAGTATGAACGCACGAGGATTCTGGTACAGACGTCGAGATACTGGGACAGCGTTGTTAGAAAGGCCATCGAAATTCGCACCAATGACGACCTCATAAACCGTGACTGTGACTATAAACTTAGCAAGTTTTGGGAACAGGCGATTGGGTTAATGAAGAGTAAATCGAGCAAACGTATAGTTGTGACGACCACGGCGGACAGAGTCATCACACCGACGTCATCACAGACGCCGTCGCAATCTGTTCCACCGCGCGACCGTGGCGCGGGACGCGGACGGCGGAGTGAGCGCGCCGCGGGCGGAGGGTACTTAAATCGGCCGCCGCCGCGACCGAACCCAGTTCCCCCTGAGCAGTCATAGCGTATGGATCTCCGTACCGGCACGTTCACAGGAACTCGGCCCGTCAGTTCACCTGACGATGGCGAAATGTATGCTTGCCGAAATATTGTGCCCGTTGGACACTGTAGACCGGCAGTGCACCCGTGGATATTTCAATTATCAAATGCGCCGGGAGAAACTCAAGAATCATAGTATCTCCTCTGACTACTCACTTTTCATGGAATGACTGATCCATGTGTTCACAAATCCACTGTGGAGGGTACGGTGGGGCTCCATCATGTTGGAACAATTAGATATGTTCCAGAGACATATAATCTCAACAAAAATGCCACCGTTAAGTGTATTAACTGCCAGATGGTGTTAGGAATTTTTTTCGTCTGTAGCACAGTCGTCTCCAGAGCAGTGTCCCTCACTTCAATTGATGCATTTACCCTTCTCCATCATCCCTGAAAGTTTGTTATACCGTCACGGAATCTGTATGGAGGGGATATGTTAAGAGAGGGGACAAGCTTCAGAAGACCGTGAGGAAAAGGCACAAAAAAATCATACCAACAGTCTGTCATTAGAGGGACGGTGAGTCTGTAGTAAAGCAGTTGGTACAGATACATTATATTTCATTTTCAAACAATGCAAACTCCAGGTACGAATACCGACATTGTAGGAAAAGACACACTGCTACTTAACGTAAACAAGGCACGCTAAATTGTACACAGGCGCAATTAATAGACACTTTAGTCTGCAACATAACGTGCCTTCTTCATGGTGGATAGCAATCTGTCTTTCTCCTGCATTGTTTTCATTTCGATCTACATAGTATACGTCTATAAATGTAAAAAAAAAAAAAAAAAAAAGCTGATACTTGTGGGCTATTGAAAAGCAGCCTCATTTTTTATGTTCCAAGTTTGCAATAATAGCAAACGTTGAAGCGCAGTTGTCAGATCTGATAGATTTTGGTCTACGATCAAGCACTTCAAAGTGATCGAGAGGTCACACGAATTTAGCCGGCCACTTACGTTGGTAGACAGCACCAGTCACCTCAGAAAGGTTTTCTATCCACTTTTCTCCGTTTGTTTGAGCATCGATACTTACACGAATGTGGACAACCTAAGCGGTCATGGGAAATTTGTACGCTGGGTCTGGATAGAGAGGTTCAGCACGGTATTTAGATCAATGACAGTATAGCCTTCAGGGACGTGTACTACCGGCATGAAATAACACTAAGTTAAGTGTTGTGCGTTCTGCACGAAAATCAGTAATATCCTATCATATTTAGCGCTTATCAGTAGCGGATATTCCACCACTAGAAAAAGTCTGTTAATGGTTGTTGCTATAAAACGCCATAGTTAGAGATTTTGACGTCATTATTCTTCACTGTGGAAGTGACATGTGTTAGAGATGCCGACATAAGCCAACACAGCCATTATCTGTGGCACACAAAAAATCCTCGGCGAATGACTGAATTTTCTCTCTTCTAACGGTTTAGGTTGAATATTCTGGTAAGAATTACCTGTGAGAGTCCACTTGGACCATTTGTTTAGCGAGGATGTCTTTATGGAGACACGTAAGTGGATTTGCTGCACAACCCTTTTTCTGAAGAGTGTGCATAAAGCAGTACAGCACATGCATGATGCACGAGGGAGCACCTATTCCGCAGGAAATGGACAGGAGAGGAAACACTTACGCCTGGACACTTCCATCGGCGGATTATTAATGGGGACGGGGTGAGGATATGAACCGTTTTCTGTATACTGATATGCAGACCGTCCAATTGAGTGTCGTCTAGCCTGTAGTTCAATGCGACTACCGGCTGGAATTTTCGAGGGAGTGAGACAGTCCACGATGCGATGCGTTAATGCTTGCGCTGCACCATATATCGGCCATTGTGAACACTTTTTCTGCCTTGCAGGGGCTGTAGACGGCATCTTCATGAAGAAATAGAGGAAAGGAATCCTTGTTAGTAAATAATTAACAACGTCAGTTGCGTCGAAGTTACTGACGCTAATATTAGACCACTCTCTGTCGACAACAACCATGAGTCTGTCTGCTGAAGTAACGTTCTTGCGAGTGGCATTGATACGTTTGAGGCCAACGAATTACCTGTATTATACCAGGTCCACTTCTAGAAATCCGCTTGCTGCCCACCAGCGTACGCACTCACGTTTGCTGTTGAAGAGGCAGCCAGTAGGTATGCTTCGAGTGACCTTAACGAGTGTCTTTCACAAGAACCACTTTGTAGCCCCTTGCTGTTTCTCGGAATCGCTTTATTACACAATGTGCACTCCCACGTAATTGCTCGCTCGAGATCACAGCGTATTTCTAGTATCTGCTCTCCACTCTACGTCAATAAACGCCATACATTTCTACTATTCCCACTTACCCTACATGGGATGTACAACGCAGTCAATTGGAGTGCAGTACAGCTTACCTTCGAGGCCAGGCCTCTACATTTACTGAACGCAGTTTAACTAGAACCATGTCACGTTGCTTCCTACAGTACTATATTAAGTTCCCCGAAGCCATCTGCTACATTTGCTCTGGACTCACTACTGTCCTGGCAGTCGGTCTGATGCCTGCTCTACGGCCAGGAAGATTTAGGTTTAAAAGCTGCAGCTGTACTCTAGAATAGGTAGCCACAGAGTCTCGTACGGTGATATCGTTAGAAATTCAACGCAGCTACACGGAATCTGCCCTACAAATGTGTCTTCGGCTTATTTCCAACAATAAAGTCGCCTGTTGTGAAAGAGAGCAAAAACTATTCCGATAAGTAGTGATAATTAAGCCCTGAAAACTTTTGAGAATGTAAAATACATAGTTATCACGCTCCAGACACAAAATTTGCAAACGCTATGTCACTCTAAATTTTGGAGATATATTGTCAGATAGATGTATTTTCACAATTCAGCTCAACGAAAATGAAACAGCCTTGCATCACTAACACTTGCGTATTCGACAACGAGCACTGATTCGTGTGAACTAAACAGAATGTGTTAGTTTCCCGCTTATTGCACCCACCTCTTCAATGAGGATGTTTCCAAAGTTCTGTAATTGTTACGTTGTGGTACGAAAGATCACTAAGCGACGTCAGCTAATACATAATCCATGAACGTCATCTTTAAGTAACATCACGATAATCCACAAAATCTGTCTCCATGATAACGAAACAGCAGTCAGAGAAGCAGCACCCATGACCCTACGTAGGCTGGGTCTAAAACCTAATACCATGCAAAGCGAAGTTGTTTATTACCACGCTCAAATAACTTGTGGGAATGCAACCGATGATGTCCACGATAACCATAATATTTCGAAAGGTGACTAATTTCAAGGTAAAACTTTCAGTTGCTGACACGTGTCGAAATATCGTGGGTTTTAGACGACGTCACACAGCTGCGCTCCCGTTAGTTATTTGACATTGTATACGCCAGGGGAAACTCGGTCCTCACATTGATTATAGTCAGTGTATTGTGAGATCGGGATTCAATCTCTGATTTCCAGTATGGCCTGAGAGTTAGTGCACTATTAAATGAAATTGTAAGTTTCATTAAGTTGGCGGCCTTGCGCTGTGGTATTGTCTATTACCTTATTAGAAAAATTGATAAGGCACATGTTTCTCTGCCTCGTGATGGCTGGGTGTTGTGTGATGTCCTTAGGTTAGTTAGGTTTAAGTAGTTCTAAGTTCTAGGGGACTGATGACCATAGATGTTAAGTCCCATAGTGCTCAGAGCCATTTGAACCATTTTGATAAGGCACATGTTGAATCAGATCGGAAAGAAACTGGCATGCTAAGCATCTAAATTTTAGCTCAACAAAACAAATGCTTTTCCATGTCCATATGAGTAGTCAAACAGCCAGATTTAAGGTTATGTTCATGACAAACAATTGGAACGTAATGTTCTCTTCCCACGGTTTTTCTTACATGCGGAGTCTATTTCATACTTCATGAGGGAGCAAAATCTTCGAATTTACAGCATGACGAAGTGAAAAGGAACGAATGACGATATAATGAAGTTCCAGTGAACTAAGTGTGAGACACCTGTAACTTCCAGTTTTACTACGTGGAAGCACATGGTCCCTTACCTACTCACAGAGGAACCACAAAGAAAGCAATTCCAACTGAAACTGACCACTGTAAGTAACCTTCACCATAGCTCGTAAATGTAAATAATCTCACCCGGTTCTTTAGTCACTGTACAGCCTCCACAATAACATGGAACTCAGACGAAAGCAGTCTTCTCTCCAAACATGGCTCCATGAAATAGCATTCAACCCATCCCAAAACAGCACATACACTCGAATGTAATTTAATGTTGAATTCTCTTTCAAATAAGAAGATCTGCAACCTGCAAAAGATTCCCATTGAGCAAAAACACACAGACTCTACAGAGACATAATATCACTTCAATGATCAAGCTAAGAGGTTTCTACAGTGCTCACGCCAACCGAAACCTACTACACCAGATAAAGTTAAAAATTGTGATCTACTAATTACAAAATGTAATCAGAAGGAATGAATCTGCTGCAGCTTTTCTCACCCCTTTATTAGTAAATTGGATAGATTTGGAATGCTCTCTGGAACAGAACAACACAGGATGTAACAGACTGTCACGTGGCATACTAATACATTCTCAAAGAAAGAAACAGTACTGGAAAACAAAATAAACAGGGGAAGGAGACTGTTAAGTGAAAAACAAATTGGGTCACCTAATCGAAACTCAGCTAGCGCTACACAACGCTGTGCCATGATTTCCCAAAATTTTAATTTTATGACGTTGATGCCTCACATTGCCGAGACTTTGGGTCTATTATTTCACTTCTTGAGCCATGTGCATTTTGAGTCACGAGATTATAAAATTGATTAAGGCTAAAATTTAGAGAAAAAGCTCCAAATTAATCAGATAAACAATCTAACACATTCTAATACACTAAAAGTGTGGTAAATTAAGAGTAAATATCAGTCTAAAAGTTACAAATCACAGCAATTTTTTTAAACAAGATAATATACATACTAATATGTACAGCTGTGAAAAATTGTATCTACAGGGTGTTACAAAAAGGTACGGCCAAACTTTCAGGAAACATTCCTCACACACAAAGAAAGAAAATATGTTATGTTGACATGTGTCCGGAAACGCTTACTTTCCATGTTAGAGCTCGTTTTATTACTTCTCTTCAAATCACATTAATCATGGAATGGAATCACACAGCAACAGAACGTACCAGCGTGACTTCAAACACTTTGTTACAAGAAATGTTCAAAATGTCCTCCGTTAGCGAGGATACATACATCAACCCTCCGTCGCACGGAATCCCTGATGCGCTGATGCAGCCCTGGAGAATGGCGTATTGTATCACAGCCGTCCACAATACGAGCACGAAGAGTCTCTACATTTGGTACCGGAGTTGCGTAGACAAGAGCTTTTAAATGCCCCCATAAATGAAAGTCAAGAGGGTTGAAGTCAGGAGAGCGTGGAGGCCATGGAATTGGTCCGCTACCAATCCATCGGTCACCGAATCTGTTGTTGAGAAGCGTACGAACACTTCGACTCAAATGTGCAGGAGCTCCATCGTGCATGAACCACATGTTGTGTCGTACTTGTAAAGGCACATGTTCTAGCAGCACAGGTAGAGTATCCCGTATGAAATCATGATAACGTGACCCATTGAGCGTAGGTGGAAGAACATGGGGCCCAATCAAGACATCACCAACAATGCCTGCCGAAACGTTCACAGAAAATCTGTGTTGATGACGTGATTGCACAATTGCGTGCGGATTCTCGTCAGCCCACACATGTTGATTGTGAAAATTTACAATTTGATCACGTTGGAATGAGGCCTCCTCCGTAAAGAGAACATTTGCACTGAATTGAGGATTGACACATTGTTGGATGAACCATTTGCAGAAGTGTACCTGTAGAGGCCAATCAGCTGCTGATAGTAACTGCACACGTTGTACATGGTACGGAAACAACTGGTTCTCCCGTAGCACTCTGCATACAGTGACGTGGTCAACGTTACCTTGTACAGCAGCAGCTTCTCTGACGCTGACATTAGTGTTATCGTCCACTGCACGAAGAATTGCCTCGTCCATTGCAGGTGTCCTCGTCGTTCTGGGTCTTCCCCAGTCGCGATTCATAGGCTGGAATGTTCCGTGCTCCCTAAGACGCCGATCAATCGCTTCGAACGTCTTCCTGTCTGGACACCTTCGTTCTGGAATTCTGTCTCGATACAAAAGTACCGCGCCACGGCTATTGTCCCGTGCTAATCCACACATCAAATTGGCACCTGCCAACTCCGCATTTGTAAACATTGCACTGACTGCAAAACCACGTTCGTGATGAACACTAACCTGTTGATGCTACGTACTGATGTGCTTGATGCTAGTACTGTAGAGCGATGAGTCGCATGTCAACACATGCACTGAAGTCAACATTACCTTCCTTCAATTGGGCCAACTGGCGGTGAATCGAGGAAGTACAGTACTCACTGACGAAACTAAAATGAGCTCTAACATGGAGATTAAGCGTTTCCGGACACATGGTTACATAACATCATTTCTTTATTTGTGTGTGAGGAATGTTTTCTGAAAGTTTGGCCGTTCCTTTTTGTAACACCCTGTATATGGTAGTCGTAATTACCACAGATCACTTCAATCATACTATCAGCAAACCAAAATGGTGGGAGAGAGAAATCACTTTGCTCCAACCAAGGAAGAGTATGACCAGCATTTGATTTATTTACCAACATTTGAAACTTTTGGTCAGATTGGAAATGATTGTAATGAAAGCCAGACATCTCCTCACCATTTATGTTTACTAGTTTAATGACCACTGCTATGAAGAATTCTCCCCCTTTCATAATGAGACATGAGGTCTGGCTCATCATGTTCTGAATTCACATCTTCATCAGTTACATTACCTCTACTGTAACAGTGACATTCTGCAACCAATTCATCTAATTTTTCGTCAATCTTACGTACCCTGTTATCTGTTTCTTGACCTAATTCCCTTTTCCTTCTGTCAGTTTCCATCCATCCTTCCTTCAACTATGATAATGATTTCACCTCTTCAGATTCTGCAAAGCCCGTAGGTACACTGCCACTGGTACTCTGTTCAGTGTTAGCAGTCAAATGTTCAACAGAAGTCGCCAAATTCTCTACCTGATTTACCGTTTATTTAATTTCTTCCCTACTTTCTGATATCTCCTTCTCTGATCCAAACTTCGGATCCTTATATTTCATCTCGAAATCCTGTAGTGATGTAGTATACCTCGAGACCTGTTTTGGAAGACTAGGTTATGACTACCTGGCTAGGCACCACTTCAAACCTCTCTGGAAAATCAGCTTACCTTCCTACCTTACAGTCTGAAACTCAATTTGCGACTGCTGTCTATTCACTATAAACCTACTCTTGCTCAACACCTTCTTCAACAGTAGTAAGCTTACTTTCAATAGAAGAAACCCTCCAGTCATCTCCATCAATAGGTCCAAATTTTTGATCTAAACTGTGAGATCTTGTAAAGTAGCAACCTTGGTATCTAATCTGTCAGTTAACTCCCTAGCACTCACCTCAATTCTGACATCCAATTATTCATCGAGTCCCTTCAAAATAATCTCGCTTTTCTCTGATAAATCCTTGCTCATTTCTTTTTTACAAGCCTCCAGTTATTCTCCTAAGTACGTTTGCACTAGCTCAGCCACTTCTAAGTGCCTCTGTAGGAGCTCTGATACTTGACTCAAATCTTTCAGCTATAGGTGCCAGTGCACTGGGAAATTCTTGATCATAAGTATTACTTGGAATTCAGTTATTACTCTGTTGTTCAACCTGAGAAAAACAACATGTAGAAACAGCAGATCCACATACTAGTAGATTCAAATAGATGCGTCTCTTAAGTAAGAACTGCTGCCTCATTCTTTATCACTGCATTGTTCCACTCAGCTCCAACAGAACTGGGAACAGCATGTAAAATGGAATAATTTGTAGTGACGAACTCCCTTTCGATCAAGAAAGCCCTCATGGTCTGCAACCCGCAAACGATTTCTATGGTCGAAGAGAAGCTGACCTTCCATCTTGTAATACTGCTTCAGTGACCATTCCAATCAACAGAATGGTACAGTGCCAAAGCCCTTTGTCAGATGTGTAAAAATGGTATCCACTCGTTAATTATTGTTTTCTATTCACAAGACAACGTGTATAAACATAATAGATGTGTTTCACGCGGCTAGGTGTCCAGCACACTCCCTCCAGAAATATCCCAAATTTTGTGATAGGAGTACACAACAGGATGCCGCAGCAGTCGAAGGTTATGGACATTACTCTGTAGTTGTGTGCATTTCTTACCTTACGCTTTTTACAAATAGGAGTGGCCTGCACAATCTAGCTGACACATCAAACTTTGCTGCGCAAGAAGTTTTCGATAGATGTGTGTTAGGAAAGGGTGTACCTCCCCAATGCAATCATTGATACATATAAACTAAACTACCGTCTCGGCATGTCATATCATTAGCATTTAGAACCTTGAACTCTTTTTCAACACCGAGAATTTTTAATTAAACGTCAACTCATTCATGAGGTTTTTTTTTTTTTCGATGAAATCTTGGTACAGTTAAAAGGCCCTCACGTGACTTAAATGACAGAATTTTTGCCGGTGTTCTTTACTTAGTTTTGTCAGATACTGCACGATCTTCTTCCATTTTCCTTTCGCTTAAGTAGCTTAGTTGCTTTCTGAGACTACCTCAGTGATTTTTACGAGCATGCGTAAGTGTGAATATTCGTATGCTTCATACACAATGCTTGAGCTTTGTGCACGAGGTGGTATAAAATTTTTCTCTCGCTATCATCAGCTCCAAATTTGCAGTGAAACTTTAGCAAAATCTCTTTCTGTCACAGAGTTCGAATAATATCACTAAACGAGGTTGTGTCTTTACCATGTTTATCTATTCTTATATACAGGACTTGTGATGCGTTTCAGCTTGCGTCCTAGATCTTTTGATTTTGTGAAAGCGAACATTAGGTAAGAGAATCGACAGGAAACAAAGTTAATTAAAACCAACCGTTTATAGAATGTATTAAAAATAATTTAACGTTAATCTCCCAATAACCGAAAACAAATGAACGGAGCTTGGTAGCAGCACATAAGTGATACGACCTTGAAAACACGTGAATTTGGATGTAGTAGATATAAAGGTCTGATCGTTTCCGTCACATCGTGTAAGGCAGATGTGCTAAATTTGAAAATTTTTCTGACTTTTGTCACCAAGATATGCGTCATCGCAAAGATAATTAATTGAGTTAAACAACAGGTACATTGTGGGTTGTTAATTTTCAACATTGCTTATAGGGAGTATCCCAAACGCTCACTGTGTACACGCGAAGATTCTTATCTAGAAAGACACCTTCTAACGTAGAAGAAGGACATAACAGTTTGGTTATTGCTAGCAAAACACCCTTTCCCAACAACTGCAGTTTTAGTTGGCATTCATGTGGGTGGAATCGCCCCCCCCCCTCCATCACCCGAGCACACCCCATTCCCAAACGCCGACCCCTACTCCCCACACCAGAGTACCCCAAAAACACTATAATGCCGAAATATATTCTTCATCTGGTAACAGAGGATGTATCATGCGAGAGCGTCCGCCACTAATTGTGGTGACCATCAAACAACCAGCTGAGATTAACCCTCTAAATTCATTACGAATATTGCAAATTCACGAACCTAATTACCGAATCCTTAATTATCAAACAAAACACTTTTCTTCACTCAAAGGATATTCATTGTTATCACAAACTTCAGAATGTTCCTTGTAAGGGTATCTATCGCACATAGATTTATCGAATGTGACAGCACAGCATCAATATGTTGAAAGAACTGTATTACTTACCCATTAAAAGGTATTGCAATGTGTATTTATTCACAGAAAACCGGTATAAGTAAAGTGAACATCTTCAGGTCACGAATACCACTGCATCAGACGAAGTACATAACTATTAGGAGCACATGGCATTTGTAAATACATCTCTAACGTTTTATACGTTTTGGAGATAGTCACTAAATTGACAATTCATTGTACTGTTCATCATACCGTTTCACCAAAGTCATATCAATACTAAGCACGTATTGACTAACAGAAAATTGCGTAACTTATTGGATACATTTATAAAAGAGTGATGGTTCAACTGATAATAATTCTGTACTTCACGTCAAGGAACCTTCCTTTAACCTGACGTAACGTATCCGAAACTAGAAGCTGTTCGCTTGACTGAAGCTGGATGTTTGTAAACAAATAGTCACGTTTTCATGGTTTCGTGATGGATTTCTACATTTATATTGTTCACTGCGTGGAATAAAAATTCGAAAGCGTTACAAAGATCGCCCTTTGTTTCTATCACTTCCTAAATGGATTCGCTGAAGCTAAGTGAGTCAGAAAAAATTAAATGAACGTATGGAATCTTTGGCCGGGAGGCCCCATCCGGGGAAGTTCGGCCGCCAAGTGCAAGTCTTATTCCATTCGCTGCCACATTGGCCAACTTGCACGCCAATGACGAGAATGAAATGATGATGAGAACAACACAACACCCACACACCGAGAGGAGAAAATCTTTAACCTTGCCAATAATCGAACCCGGGCGCTCATGCATGGGAGCCACGTACGTTACCACCCAACTACGCAGGTGGACACTGACTGAGCATAATGTTCCAGGTAGACGCTGTCATGGTTATTGGTGTGACTAATGGTTTCTGTAATAGATGATGGAAAATCTTGTTCAACACTTTTATAATGTCACCACTTACATAAATGAACACTTTTCGAGACCAATCAACGTCTGAGGTAACGCAAATGTGTGAGGATAGTCTGTCTGTAACTGCAAGTCAAACAAAGCCGCTTTAGTTCGTTACATTAAGAAGTCTACATTTACCAGCTTTTTTTTTCATTTGGCAGGTACCAAACAGAATATATCTCTCACATAATGCTGAGTTTTGGAGGTTACGACAGTCTGGTATCCTGCAAAAGATGCAACAAACCTTTAATCAAGTATGTAATGGTATATTTATTAGGTCCTTCGCTTTCATAATAAATAAATGTCTATGGAAACCATGAGCTTCAAACACATTCACGGCCTCAAAAAAAAAAAAAAAAAAAACAAAAAAAGAACAAACACCTCAGCAAAACAAACGAGTGCCATCTGACGCGCACTTAGTGTCAGTGAAATAGGAAACGGTGAAAATCTATTGCAAAGCTAGGACCTGTATTTTAGTAACGAGCAGACGTTCAGTAAACAATTAGGATAAAAAACACCAAGGTGACTGAGTGCTTTCGTGTCACTGTTTGCGTGTGAAATATTGCACCTCTATACCTCTGAAACTCATTAGCTAATTTTGTCTTTTTTGTTAATGTCAGAGAACTGTGTATCATACGGTGAGATTAGAGCTGATTTCACTGACACACAGTACGGTGGATAACAAAGAAGTGAATCATCTCCTTATGTCTAGACTTCATTCAAAATTTGCGGAGCGTCTTTACGGCGCATATACTTCCAACTTCCATGTAGGTCGCGTAATAGACTCGGTGATCTAATTCTGTGAGTTAATGATGTGGGACGAAATTAATGCGATATTTATGGCTGTAAGAATAGTTGACGGACCTACTTCTTCCTTTGTAGTCTAGAGTACACTAGCGTCCATTCGCGTTATCGACATCGCTACCGGAAGGCATCGTACTGTCTGCTCGAAAAAATGCTTGAGTCATTATCGTCATGTTATTGTCTATGTAACTATTTATAGACGTATGTCCTAGAAGAATGCATCGTTCGTAGCCAGTTCTGCAATTACCATATTTCGATAATTTGATGACATCCTGCTGCCACTTACGGAGATAATTCACAAAAGAATGATAATAATACGAGAAGACAGGCACAGATTAACACGCTGAAGTCTAATTAAAAGATTTAAAGGTACAGTATTAAGTAAAGAATCTACAGTAATCTTGAGCCCTTTATGTGTTACTCCCGCAAGAACTGGGAATGAAAAATTAGAGTAATTCCAGCATGTTCAAAGATATTTAAACTGTCATCCGTCCCAAGCGCCATACGCAAATCGAATTCAGAGAAATACTAAATTCTGTACCATGCTAAGTACCCCTTACTATGCAGCACACTGTGGTCTGCAGATTACGTATGTCGAGCTATCCGTAAAATCGTGATTGGTTCCCCTTTCAAAACAACCTAATGTATCTAATGTTCCGTGTAGCCCATTAACTGACATGTAACTTAGAATAACTACTGATTTTGCTTGATTTCTTGGAATGTTAGCCTTAGGAATTTCCAGAGGGAATTGAAGCGTGGTACACCGTGGCCTTCACTGGTAGCACCCGTTGATAATTCCTGTGACTCTCTCCAACTGACGAAGCAATCTCCATGATGAATGAAGCTATTCTTCTTTGTATCGTCTTTGCACCATTATTCCAACACCGTAACAAATGGAAACTGACTGGCAGTCCTGAAGTACAGGAAGACCTAAGATTCTATAAGCGATCTCCTTTAGTATATGCCAGCCTGGAATCTTCCCCATTTATGAAGTTCCTACATGGTCGTTCCTCCTTAGATTGCCTGGGCAAGGATACAACTCGACTTGTGTCACTGTTTCCAGTAGCTGGTGTTCGGTCGCGTAGTTAAACGACATCGGATCTTCTTGTCTGCGTGAAAGTTCGCACCAGGCTTTGATCTCGTCTCTGCACTTCGTAAGAATCTTGTTACGAATATACTAAAAGACGGCACAACATTTTATAAACCAGCATATTTATAATTAAATGCTAGTTACATACAATAAGTGTATCAAAGAGCAGAACAAAAAGGAATAGAATATTAGTGACTGTATCTAGTTACCAAAAAGCTCGTCGTAGCAACTGTTGTCGATCATCAACTGGACTATTAGCAGAACCCGAATGATTATATAATTGTACAAAATCCCTAAAAGTTGTGGTCACATCGCGTTTATAATTAATTGTTCTACTTTATCCCATGTACCATATACAACTTTATTGTCGTTGTCTTTACTCCAAAGACTGGTTTGATGCAACACTCCATGCTACTCTATCCTGTACAAGTCTCTTCATTTCCCAGTAACTACCGAAACCTACATTCTTCTGAATCTGTTTACTGTATCATCTCTTCGTCTCCTTCTACGAATTTTACTCTCCACCTTCCCTCCAACATCGAACTAGTGATCCCTTGATATCTCAGAATATGTCCTTCCAAATGGTCCCTACTTCCAGACAAGCTTCTTCTGTAGCACCGTATTTGAAGAGCTTTTATCCTCTTCTTGTCTAAACTGTTTATCGTCAACTTTTCTCTTCCATACATGGCTACACTCCATACAACCACTTTCAGAAAAGACTTCATGGCACTTAAATCTATACTCGATGTTAACAAATTTCTCTTCCTCAGAAATGCTTTCCTTGCCATCGCTAGTCAGTATTTTATATCCTTTGTACTTCCACCATCGTCACTTATTTTGCTGCCCAAATAACAAAACTCATCTACTACTTTTAGTGCCTCATTTCTTAATCTATTTCCTCAGCATCTCCTAATTTAATTCGACTACATTCCATTATCCTCGTTTTTCTTTTGTTGAAGTTCATCTCATATCCTCCGTTCCACACACTGTCCATTACATTCAACTGCTCTTCCAAGGCCTTTGCTTTCTCTGACAGATTCATAACTTCGTAGGCAAACCTTATAGTTTTTATTTCTTCTACCTGGATTTTAATTCCTACTCCAGATTTTTCTTCGGTTTCCTTCACTATATGCTGAGTATACAGATTGAGTAACATCGAGAATATGCTAAAACCCTGTCTCACTCCCTTCTCCACCATTCCTTCTCTTTCCTGTCCCTCGACTCTTATAACTACCATCTGGTTTCCATACATATTGTAAACAGCCTCACGCTCCCTTTATTTTACCCCTGCAACCTTATGAATTTGAGAGAGAGTATTCCGGTCAGTGTTGTAAGAAGTTTTCTCTAAGACGACAAATGCTATAAACGTAGATTTGCCTTTCCTTAACCTACCTTCTATGAGAAGTCATAAGTAACACAAACATAGCCTAAAATGTTATAAATTTATATACATATAAAGTCACCTGCAATTGTTGTACGTGGCAGGAGATGAAGTGTCGACTATCATCTCCAAATTATTAAAGCGTCATTCCAGGAAAGTTTCCAAAGTCATACAATAAAATCGAAAAGGCAAGCAATACTGTGTGAAAACTACATAAATCCATTGTTACACTGGAAAATAATGGCGAAGACATCGTTGAATAAGTTATGCCGTTGTAGGTTCAGTGACTTGACAGATGCCAGTGCTTCTCAAGTACTGCAGTCATTTACTTCGGTGCATACTATTACGGCTGGGACTGGCTCTGTCTTAATTTTTTGACATTGATTTGTAAATCTGAAGATGATTCATTCTGATTGAATCCGGCTGTCGGAACTACAGTCAAAATACTGTGATACAGGCAGCGTCATTCGGACTACTCGCTAATATTGGGACCACACTGAATACAAAGTTGTCGTTTGGTGACAGCCTCAAAGAAACGAACTCATTGTTTCTCAGGCTTCGTACGTATGTCATGAACTATCACACTCTTTTGGCTGTAAATTACATAACTACGCTGCACCTGTCAACGATGATTATCACTAATCAGTATAATTGTCCATACTGATATCTATTCATATTTTTCGTTTTTTTAAGTGCATATTTTCATTCGTTTCGTCCATAGCCATACTCAGGATCTGACAGACAAAGAGAAGAAATGAGTAGAACCTTGCTTCTCCTTAGTTCCGTTTATCTGGCAGGTTATGATGATGTCTTGTCGCGGTAACGCATGAAGAAGAAAAAAATAGAAAGATATAAATGTAAATATCGTTGAAGAGAGACAATTATATTAACACATTCCTTTCTGAAAACTCATTTCCCTTATGAACAGCGTACTAGGTTCTATTATCTCTTAACTATGTAGTGGAATTGCGTACTTGTTCCAATAATCCGTAAGGGGGTGCCCATTTGTCGACGTGAACGTCCTGACCGAAGTTGGCCCCGCATCAGGACGACGAGAACAAATCAAAAAGCTGAGTTTTGAACGACAGGTGCTAATAGAATCTTCGTTGATTCCACACATTATCATCATACTTCGAAACAGTTTTCAACCGCCAAGTTGATATGACCTACGTGTATGGTAGAAGTTCTGCAACGTCTCCACTTCAGCTTGAGAACTAATGGGCACACAGCCTTCTTTAAACCTCCCTTAACGTGATTGCCCTCACTGCCGTGACGCGCTCCAGGCAAATGGAAAAGGAAGCAATTTCAATTAAATCGAAAGTCCTCTGATGGCGGTGGAGGGAGACATTGTGTTTGGTGCTCACGTTGGAGCCCTTTGCTGGGGTGGTTGTATACGCCGAGCGCATAAATATGTGGCGACATTACTTCATGCGCGCGTGTCGTCGGAGGCACTTTGCGAAGACTTGACTGCATATAAATGGCTTCATTGCGGAACCGATATTCTGAGGAGGCTCCCTGAACAAAGGAGCTGCTCGGGCCCTCTGGGGCGTGTGACCCCTTAAATCCTCAGCCAGGCGAGTCAAACAGGCGAGACGGAAGGAAGTTCTCAGATTTACTTCTGTCTCACCACCGCAGTTAAGTTACGGTGTTCTCTCCTATCACTTGCTCAGTCCAGTATTTTCTGTTATTCCACGTAACGGTAGAACTTCGTCAAAAAGGCTTCATAGCTCCTTGGGGGACATAAGCTAGCATTTTTCATACATACAAGAAACTGAAGGTCCCATCCTGACATAGGAACATACAGTACCTGCTGCGGAATTACGGTGTGACGTGATTTAGAAGTTTTATTTCGTCTCTAGGCATACGAAATGATGAATCAAATTAGGAGGTTCGCACAAATTCCACGGATCGTTAACGGTAAACACTACATAAAATGTAGCCAAAATTCGTTAACACTATACTGCATGACTAGGTACGCTGGCTCTGTCAAAAATTCATCATGTTACAGTTGACCATTTGTTGTTTCATCACTTGTCCCACAAACTGAAACTTATGTAGCCGATGCGAACAATAATCTTTTATTGGCCCTTAGCTCACTAATTTCTTTAATGCAGTTTTTTACGAATAATGCGACATTTAGAGAGCTGTGAATGGTACCGAATGCTGCTTACTACTTATGGTGTTGGTTCATACCTCATCAGTTTCGGTGTCGAACTGAAACTCAAGTCTTTATGAATTTCCGCAAACAAATCATGTCGGATAAGACTGGCTTGCTATCATATATTGAGGAAACGATTGTAAGTCAGTCACAAGGTTTTTCGTGTCATCACCTGCGCTTTTCGACAGTTAGTCCATCGCCCGGTGATCTTTAAGCTGTTCTGTTCTTCTAGCAACGCTGGGCTTACTCTTAAAACCAGTGACGTAAAAAATTTCTCCCAACCCATAATAACAATTTACCCACGAAAAGGCACCGTGGGTTAAATACGTTCAACAATAAAAATGAAAAATTTTCCTTTTTAATTAGCAGTTGCTGCCCTAGCAGATGATGCGAGGGGCGTTCAATAAGAAATGCAACTCCTGTTTTTCTCTGACAATTTTGTTTAAAAAATTAGTAAGTTGTTGTGGGACATGGTGGAAAGTTGCCGCTTAAGTCCGTGTAGTTTGATAAATTTCCGATAGGTAGCGGCGCTATACGTAGCCTAGAAATTGGCGCATGTAACGTACGTTCCAAGCGGAGAGCCGTCATTGAGTTTCTTTTGTCGGAAAACCAGAGCATCGCAGAAATTCGTGGGCACCTGCGGAGTATTTACAAAGACCTGGCGAGGATCAAAAGCACAGTGAGTCGTCGGGCGTGGCGTCTTGTATTATCGCGACAAGTTCGCTAAAACCTGTCCGATCTCCTGCGTGCCGTTTCGCCGCACAAAGCTGTGTCTCCTGCAATTTTGGAACGTGCTGGCACTCTTATTGGAGGTGATCGGTGGATTACAATCAGACACCTTGCTGCGCCACTGGACATCTCTGTTTGTAGCGCTGTTACACTCGCATGCCAGGTGGGGTACTCAAGTACACAAAGGCACGCGCGCGCTGGAGACCATAAATAGCAACGAAGAACCATCTGTGCGGAATCGAGGCCGATGGTGAAACACGGCTTCATCGCTTCGAACCGGATAACAAACGGCAGTCCATGTAATGGCACCACCTCTCCTCCGAAAACAAATTCAGAGCCGCACCCTCAGCCGGTGAGGTCATGACGTCGGTCTCCTGTGACTGTGGAGCGGCTGTTCTGCTTTGTATCTTTCTTCATGATGCAACGATCTACTAGCAAGAATACTGCGCTGCCCTCATTAAACTGGAGAAACGACTTCAGCATGTTCGTCGCTATAAAAATGCAAACGAACTTCTTCTCCAAGCCAACGCAAGCCCTCACACACGTCAGCACACGTGAAAGACATTCAGAAAATTTCATTGAACTGTTCTTCCTCATCCACCCTCAAGCACAGATCACGTACCTTGTGATTTGCACATGTTCGGACCAATGAATCATGCACTCCGCGAGAAACTGTACGTTGATGAGTCGATAATGGGAAGATTACTGACACACAAGACATTGTCTCTGACGTCTATCAGCAGAGTGATACCATACGGGCATGCAGCGCATCTCAGTAAGGTAGCATAAGGTCGTCGCACTGAACGGAGATTATTTTCGAAACAAGGGGTTTATATCCAAAAGAGTGGGGAATAATATGTTGAATTGGAATACTGAATAAAACCAACCTGCTTTCAGAAAAAAAGTGATGCGTTACTTCTTGAACGCCCGTCGTACTTGTGTAGTTTGTTACCGGAAAGAGCACAGACAACGTCATTTGGCCTTAACCCTCGTTATCACGTCATTGCCTAGTCCAGTGAATTTTATATAACGTACCAGCCCAAGGAACTGTCATTTTCCAAGATTACCGCAAAAAGCCGCCATAAAATGTTGTGGTGTTGGATGTATGGTGACTTCTAATGTGGTTGATGGAGAAGCCGTTGACCTAGCTGATCAGACTGGAGATCAGCTGCCTCTCCTGGAAATAGTGTGTTTCATGGTTCTTGAGAGATTACAGGTATCCGTTGCAGGTGAAGGGGGCTGCTACAAGACAGAAGACGTTCAGGAAAACTCTTTGTCGGTCATCATCAGACACACATCCAGTAGCGCAGTTTGACATGGGACAAAGACGTCTTTGTCCTGGCATAGCAGAGGCGGTGGACACCCCTGAAGGTAATGCACACTGGTGGAGCTTGCGTGATGGCACGATGGTAACTGACACTAGCAACCAGCCAAGGGAAGTGTAGCATTCTTGCAGACTGTAGCGACTGTCCATTGCACAGGTGGCCGCGTGTTGAAGACTGCGTCGTGGGGGTGGTGCAAGGTGTCCCAAAATCCAGACCTCGTCGTAAGGGTGGTCGGTTGATGGTAGCGTCGGCCCCTGGGGATACTTGGAAGTCTAGGAGTGCGGAGGCCATCTCGTTACAGCCGCCCGCTCGAACCTGTGCGCTGGCTTCTTTGGCGCGCATAAATAAAATGTCAGTGGCTGCTTATTTGGCTTACTGGTGATGATGGAATGCACCACCGGATGGCGCAGTGCTACGTCGCCGCATTGCTACGAGCATTTTTGTCGCGAGTTGATGTAAAGCATGGGGCCGTCTGCAACGCACGGTCTTTAACTTGTTGCACGAGAATGGGCTGCACCCCTATCATTATACTTTCACTCAACACATGCGTCTTGCATGTCGCTATCACTGGGTGTCAACAATTACTTTGTGAACACTGTAATATGGTGCTATTATTAACAAGGGCTTGTCCCACTGTTGCCGTCTGCTGATTTGGCATCATGACAATTTCTATGTATTGTGAAAAATAATCCATGATGGTGTGTACGTATTTATTCCCTGTTGATGTTTTACTGAATGGATCTAAAACATCAGTCCCCAGAAACGCAAATGGTGCTAATACTTCAGATATACTCTGCAATGCTGCTTTTGTTCTCGACACAAATAGATGCTCTCTGTATGTACTGTATTCAATTCTGCACATACTAGTTTATTTCCATCCGCCTATTCTTCCACAATTCCGCTACTCTTCTGTTGGTATACCTGAAAACCCGACGACCCGCTTATATGTGATCATTAGTTTCAGATAACACCATTACTTAGTTTTGCTGGTACTACTACCAGCACTCCTAGCTTGGTTTCTCTACATGGCGACCCATCCTTCATACAAAAAATGTGGCTGCTCAATATACTGCTTAGATACTCCATCCGTTGTTTGTCCAGTTTGCCACACCTTATGCTCATTCCCCCCCCCCCCCCCCCCCCGTACGTAATCTGTTACCTTACTACTGAATCCATGCCCATTTCCTGCCCATGGTGTCAACCTACTGGAAGGATCCTTTAACCCCAATAACCATTTTAATCATGCGTGATCTGTTATTACTCTAAACTTTCTACAGTACAGATAACATCTGTAAAAGGTGACTACATTAATAAGGCTTAACATCTTTTACTCTGTTGCGGAATAATTTCTTTCTGCAGAATTTAGCTTCCTTGATGTGTTAGCTGCAAGATGTTCTACACCTTCTACCTCTTGAGACAACACACTGCTCCAAGTGCATGGTCTGATGCATCACATGATAGAACAAATTTTCTATTAAAATACGGAAATACCAATATCGAACTCGATGCTAAAGCTTCTTTTAGCACATCAAACGTACACTGGCACTCTACTCACCACACAAATTTCTAACATAATTTTCTAACGATTGTATCAACGGTCTGGCAATATCCACAAAACCTTTTATGAACTAATGGTAATAGTTCGCGAGTCCCAAGAGCGATTGCAAACCCTTTCCAGATTCTGGTGCAGGAACTTCAAGTACAGCTCTGTTTAATCTTGTATCTGTCTTAACGCCTTCTTTAATTGTGATATGACCTGGGTATGCTATATCTTCCACCACAAAGCTACACTTTTCATACGCAGTGTTAATTGCGCTGCCTTAGCAATACTTCCCTTAAGCACTGCATATGCTGTTCCATATCATTGCCACAGACGACTATGTCAGTGAGATATACTAAGAATTCTCATGACTTTAAACCTCTGAGTACTCTGCCCAACAATCTCTGAAATGTTGCACATGCACTTTTTAATGTGAATGGCATTCTTCTGAAATGGTAGCATCCACTCTTCAAATCAACTGTTGAGAAATATTTGCATTTCTGTAATTGATCAAAGTTTTCTGTGACGTTTGGCAAAAGGTAGGCGTCCATTATGGTTTTCACATTTAAATATGTGGAATCCCAACAAAACTTATAGTTTCGTGTTTCATTCATTGCGTTTCTTGGCACGACGACTTTCCTCTTTCCTGCCGCTCCCTCCCCCCCATGGACTATTACTTTCTTCAAATTTTCCGTCCTTTAGATGTTTATCGATAAATTCCTACAAAAGTGCAGGTGCCTAGGTATTCTGTATGGTTTGTGGTAGACTGGTGATTCATTTCCCATTGGTACGCAGATTTGTGTAATATGTGCAGCCGGTAACTGATTTTGTACATGACGCTGAGTGACCCTAAGGTTTATACTGTGCGCATTTAACAGGCACTAACCAATTAGGAGGTCATTACCTCTAACATTACCTCTAAAACTAGACAACACCGTAAGTTCTCTACTTGCAATAAAATTTGCATTACAAAATTCATGACCGTCATACTGTCTCTCCAAGATCAAAATACAATAAAGTTTTGCTTTTGACTCACCATATCATAGACTGTAGGTTCAGATAGTACTCTAAGAAGACGACGTCAATGTTCTGACATCTGTGTAAAATGACCCTAGGATTCTCCCCCATGGAGACTGAAATGAGATGTCCAGATTACAGTGGATTTGTTCAACATGGTTCAAATGTCTCTAAGCACTACGGGACTTAACATATGAGGTCATCAGTCCACTAGACTTACAACTACTTAAACCTAACAAACCTAAGGACATCACACACATCCATGCCCGAGGCAGGATTCGAATCTGCGACCGTAGCAACAGCGTGGTTCCAGACTGAAACGCGTAGAACCTCTCGGCCACAGCGACCTGTGTGGATTTGTTCAGTTAATTTCTTTATTCCAGCCCTTGGCCATAGTACACCACGAACAGCTCAGTAGAGGAATCCAGTTGCGTCTCATGCGAAACATTTGACTTCTGCCATGGCTGACAGTGCAAAGAGCAGAACCGAACAAAGCACCACTCGAATGCGACGTTTCTGGCTGCATCCATGATGACAGAGCGGTGGAACAGCAGACAATGACTGTGAACTCCCTCCAGCAAGCTGGCAGCTCCGTCGTGATTTGGGCAGGCTGTCCTCTCTTCTGGTCAAATAGGAAACTCTACACTGCATTCTGGGACTTCACTCCAGGTGTCACCGACTCGTGGTCAGAAATAAGGAGTTACATGTTTCACCATATTTTGGGAATTTAACTCCTATGGTGGTGAAATACCGGGTGAAAGTTGTTATCACCCGAAAATAAATCGTTATTAAAGAATAACTGAACTATTTTTAAAGTTACATATATAAAAATTGGTGTTTGACTTCTCGGCTCCAAATTAAAAAAAAAATGTATTCCAGCAGTTTGGAAATTCAACCCCGAAAGTGGTGAAATAGGGTCAACATCATCCAGCCGAAACTGCTCAGGATACAAACTTGAAATCTGATGACAAAAAAATGGTTCAAATGGCTCTGAGTGCTATGGGACTTAACTTCTGAGGTCATCAGTCCCCTAGAACTTAGAACTACTTAAACCTAACTAACCTAAGGACATCACACACATCCATGCCCGAGGCAGGATTCTAACCTGCGACCGTAGCAGTCTCGCGGTTCCAGACTGTAGCGCCATGAGCCGCTCGGCCACCTCGGCCGGAAAATCTGATGACAGTGTTGATATTATACTGTAGAAGTCGTTTAAAAGGGGATTGTTCGAAATTCCACTCCTAAAGGGGAGAAATATAGGATGAAAATCTTCAAGAAATTATTTGATTATTATTGGAATTTCAAAGCTAAATTTACGAAAATACGTATTTTGCTTCTCTGTTAGGAATAAAAAGTAAGTGTCTCACTGCTTTTGGAAATCCAACCCCCACAGGAGGGGGGCGGGGATGTTAATAGGGGATGAAAACGCTTTAAAAGTATTTTGTTATATTAAAAGTAGCTTCATCTATGAAACTGGTATTTTCCTTCTCGGTTAGTTACGAATTTATATGTGTTAGGGGATGGAAGTTTCTATGGAAGTACCACCATAAGAAAGCAGAAGCTCTAATTAACAGAAATTTGGACGCGAGCTGCCAAAATCGCTTTTTGGTCATAAGTAAATTCCGAAACGACCACGTTTCCATTTACTTACTTGGCGTGAAAAATTTAGAAGATATTGCAATTTCTGAACAACATAAAAAGTCAGTTAAAGAAAAGAAAATATTTGCTCTGACCATAGAGTCTTCGGGAGTGAAGTTGCGGGCCCTAAGCTAGCAACCTAGTTCTCTGTATACATAAATGGTCTGATGGACATGGTCAGAGGCAATTAGCGGGCATTCCCTGATAATGCTTTGCTATACGAGAATGTATCGTCGTACAGCACCAGTAGAAGTATTCTAGATGATTTAGACAATACTGCTAGTTGGTGTGATGAATGGCAGTAGCTCTCTTGTAGAAAAATGGAAGTTAATTCACTACGTGTAGGAAATATATCCTGTAATGTTCGAACACCGAATTAGTAATGACCTGCCTGACATAGTCACGTCTGTAAAATATCTGATCCCAAGGATGCAAAACAATATGAAGTGGAACGAGCATGTAAGAACTGTAGTGGGGAAGGCAGATGGTCGACTTCGGTTTATTGGAAGAATTTTAGGAAAGTGTGGTTCATTTGTAAAGGAGATACGAATAGATCACTAATGTGACACACTCATGAATACTGCTCTAGTGTTTGGGACCGTAGCAGCAAGACATCGAAGCAATTCAGAGGCGAGCTGCTAGATTTCTTACCGGTATGTTCAAACATGACGCAAGTGTTACGGAGATGCTACAAGAACTCAAATGGGAATCCCCGGGGACAAGGCGACGTCCTTTTCAAAGAACGGTAATGAGAAAATGTAGAGAACCCGCTCTTCAATCTGGCTGCTGAACGATTATGCTGCCACCAACCTACATTTCACGTAAGCGCCACAAAGATAAGATAATTAAGGGCTCGCACGGAGGCATATAGATAGGTACGTTTTCGTAGCCCATTTTGCGAGTGAAACAGGAAAGCTACACTCCGCCACGTACCGCAGGATGGCTCGCGGAGTGCAGATGTAGATATAGACGCAGATGTAGATGTCTTGTACCATAGATGAGCTTATTTTCTATTTTCAACCATTTGCATTTAGGAATCTCCTCTGTTATCACATTTTCCTCTCTTTCTGATACTTCGGAATTAGGCTTAAAGCTTCTTCTGGTCTCACTATCTCTTCCTCAGTCCTTCTTGCTTCACTAGCTTGATAGTTTATAATCCATTGCGAGTTTAGGAAGTATCTGTGGCTGTATAAGAAGTACATGTTCTCTCCATTTTTCTCTGCGGTGAATTTGGGTTATTGGTTGCATATCTAATTCTTCACTCATTCCTTCTTTTCTAATTTTGGCTATCTTAGTGCAATCTCCCACAGATATTAGAAAATTTCCATTAATCATTAATATTCATTTCTGGTGGCATTCAACGTTCCGCCCTACACAACAATTTTGGGGACTTAAAGGCATTAACACTTTATTTTTGTATCTTTCCTAGTTTTGCCCCTACGAGTACTACTTATAATGCACCATACACGATGGTAAATGTGTATTTCTTTCTTGTATATCAATATCATGTTCATATGATATGCTACATTCTAAATATCTGAAATGGGTTGCATGTTCAATCTATTTACTTTTGACGACCATGTTCGTTCATAAGTGATTGAATACATAAAATGGTCAAGGTTTCAGTTTTATATATATAGTCAAATTGTAGCTTGAGCTTATTTCATTTAGTAACGCCATTTGTTATTTATCTTTGCTCTGGTCCAGTCAAAATAGTTCAGAGATGGCTGTCCAAAGATTTCTTCGTAACACAGCGATCCCTTCGATCATCACTTGCCGACAACTTGTTCGGAACGTGATGATCGAAGGGACAACTGTATCAAGAAGAAAACTGCGGATACCAGTCACGGAATGCTCAATCGTATTTTGACTGGACCAGAGGTGGGTTTCTTCCAACACATCGACGAGGGGGCCTGGAGATGGCGTAATGTAGCACTGAAACTTGTTGCCCAAATAAAATAAGAACTAAAAATTTAGGCGGGTGAAGGTGTTTTGATTCGACATTTTATACCGAACAGCAGAGGCCCTGCTACCAGGTATATAAAGATGGATTTACAAATACTCTAACTTTCGCTGGACGCTACACTCTGAAGCGACCTGAAATACTACGTTTTGCAGTATGTCGCTATGTGCTTCAGTAAACTAATGACTGTTTACATTATTATCCCACAATCTTTTCGCCTTAATGAGAAGTAAATTGGATAATACTGAACAGCTTTTTGACTGCTAATTCATTATTACAACAACGTATAGTGAGCTTCAATTTCCGATTTCCGTAAACTTATGGGACTTTCGGATTTTGAAATTTAGCACCTGGATGTGGGTGTGATGTCGCTATAAAAGTTCAGTACTCATACACTGCCAGCCTAGCTGCGCGCATTTATGAAATTAGTAACGAATTGTTCACGTCAAAACAGCTTTTATCTCTGCTATGTGTAATAATATTAATTTGTTTCAGTTTTCTAACATAACTGGTTGTCGCCTTCATGCACTGGAGTTAACTATCCTATTTATTTAACTTTATTCGCAAATGTGGCCATATTCCGCAGCTCTCATCAATTTATAGGATAGTAAACGGTTGTACAGCCAAAATGGACAATGGTTGATATATGGCGTAATGTGTAATCGCCTCTTAGTCATGTTTTAAAGCCAGAGTTTGTACTTGGTGAGCCGGCCGATGTGGCCGAGCGGTTCTAGGCGCTACAGTCTGGAACCGCGCGACCGCTATGGTCACAGGTTCGAATCCTGCCTCGAGCATGGATGTGTGTGATGTCCTTAGGTTAGTTAGGTTTAAGTAGCTTTAAGTTCTAGGTGACTGATGACCTCAGCAGTTAAGTCCCATAGTGCTCAGAGCCATTTGAACCATTTTGTACTTGGTGACAGATTTACGAGACCGTCTGCTATTCTGACGGCATGGAAACTAATTATATTTGTCGACAGAAAGAGAGGAGCTGGTACTGTCCTCTAGTAACACAGCGTAATTCTCCAGCTTCATGTCAGTGGGTGAAATGATCTTGAGTCCAGTTGGTTCAATCAAGCTTCACTATAGATTCATCTTGAAAGCAAAACTCTAGGCTACATCTAAGCAATTTCTCCGCTATACCTATTCTTGAAGGAGCGCTACGCCAGGATGGCGCTCTCGGCAAAGTCTGTGAGAAGTACGTGCCGAAAAGATGTTGTGAGGACGGATAGCAGGTCCCGCCTGGATAGCTCAGACACGAAGATCCTTGCCTGCGAGGGCAACGTCCTGGATTCGCGGCCCGGTCCGGTGCACGGTCTTAATCTGTTATAAAATTTCAAAACTGCGCACACTCTGCTAGAGAGTCCAGAAACTTAAGTCTCGTGTCGCCATTGCGTCTGATGGCTCTTCAGTTAAGATCTTCTCATAATTGTGATAATTGTTGAAAAGGTAAAGAGCTCGGTCGTAGATCTGGATTTAAACGCCAACCCAGAACTGAAATACACTCCCAGTCACTGTACAATACACTAAAACGAAGTTGGCTGTTTTGTAAATGACTAGAGTTGTAATTTTCTGTGACTTGTAGAACGGCCCCAGGAGTGCACTATTGTACTTCCAGTCTATAGTGATTACGAGGCTGGTTAGGATATATAAGGGACGTGACCAGCGCCAAGTATCGAGAGATCACTGTGAAGGAAACATTGATGTCAAGTCGGCATCTTACAGATTATGAAACGGACCTCATTGTGGGCCTCCATTTCCCCAGTTTCTCGAATCGTGCTATATCCTGATTTGTTGAGCATTGCCGCAAGATGCCGAGTTTGTGAGTTCGTGAAATGGTTTCTGGTGCAGTACACCGCTAACAATTTCTCCCTGCCACTATTACACAGCTATGCCCTAGAGTCAGGTAACAGAATAGGAGGACGAAGGTTCTACAACACTTCAACAAATTACTAACCGAGTCATACAAATTAGTTAAAAAAGCTTAATTATGTTTATTAATGATTACGTCTGTAACACGGCATGTAATAACACAAAAAGGGCCACTATGGCTAAGTGCTAGTAATCTTAGGTAAACTTCACAGTACATGTTGTTGTTCTGGTGTTCACTCCAGAGACTGGGCTGATGCAGCTCTCCATATACTCTATCCTTTGCAAGCTTTATCTCCCAGTACGTACTGCAACCTACATCCTTCTGAATCTAGTGTATTCATCTCTTGGTCTACCTCTACGATTTTTACCCTCCGCACTGCCCTCCAATACTAAATTGGTGATCCCTTAATGCCTCAGGATATGTCCTACCAACCCATCCCTTCTTCCAGTAAAGTTGTGGTACGAATTTCTCTTCTCCAAAATTCTATTCAATACCTCCTAATCAGTTATGTGATCTACCTATCTAATCTTCAGCATTCTTCTGTAGCACCACATTTCGAAAGCTTCCATTCTCTTCTTGTACAAACTATTTATCGTCCACGTTTCACTTCCATACATGGCTACACTCCATACAAATACTTTAAGAAAAGACTTCCTTGCACTTAAATCTATATTCGACGTTAACAAATTTCTCTTCTTCAGAAGCGCTTGCCATGCCATTGCCAGTTTAGATTTTATATCCTCTCTACTTCGACCATCATCAGTTATTTTGCTCCCTAAATAGCAAAATTCATTTTCTACTTTAAGCACCTCATTTCCTAATCTAATTCCCTCAGCATCACCAGATTTAATTCGACTACATTTCATTATCATCGTTTTGCTTTTGTTGATGTTCATCTTATATCCTCCTTTCAAGACAATGTCCATTCCGTTCAACTGCTCTTCCAGGTCCTTTGCTGTCTCTGACAGAATGTCAATGGCATTAGCGAACGTGAAAGTTTCTATTTCTTCTCCATGGATTTAATTCCTACTCCGAATTTTTCTTTCGTTTCCTTACCTGCTTGCTCAATATACAGATTGAATAACACTGGGGACAGGCTACAACCCTGTCTCACTCCCTTCCCAACCACTGCTTCCCTTTTATGCCCCTCTTCTCTGACACCTGGTTTCTGAGCATATTGTAAACAGCCTTTCGCTCCCTGTATTTTACCCCTGCCACCTTCAAAATTTGAAAGAGAATATTCCAGTCAACATCGGTTGGTTGGTTGGTTGGTTGTTTTGGGGAAGACCAGACAGCGAGGTCATCGGTCTCATCGGATTAGGGAAGGACAGAGTGAATAGGCAAGGCCATAGGTCAGCCTCCTAATTGGCCCTCCTCCGGGCGACACGGAGAAAACAAAAAAACTGTATTGTCTTCTCTAAGTAGCTAACGTCATATGCCTTCTGGGTGAAACACTGTCATATCCAACTATTCCACAACGACATAAACAAAATCTACCAAAATATAAAATTCATCAAAGAAACGGAAAAAGACAAAAAGTTAAATTCTCTTGACCTCACAATATAGAGACATAATAACCCAGATTAATTTTTCATGTACAGGAAAGCCATCACAGCCATATTCGAAATCTCAAACCACTCTACAACACACAAATAGGCGATATGCCAGTTCATGCTACATAGAACGAATAAAACTTCACTTAGTGATGTCAGCTACAAAAATGAACCATAGAAAATCGAACAAATCGCTATTTATAACATAGAAGACACGAACATTATAGACAGTCTGAATCACAAAATTACTAGCGCACAAAAACATACTGCACATAACCAACACACAGGCGCACAGAATACAGACACCAGAACATACACAAAACTATCTAACAAGGAACATCCGCATCAAGAAACAAATCAACACTTTCTTGAACAACGAAAATTAAGATCAAATAACTAGGTCAAATCAACAAATCTGCTGTTCATCAGCTGGCGAGTCATTCCTTATTTATATTAGACAGACAAGCAGAACTTCAGTATTATTGAGGCAGGGAATATAAAATTACTACCTGTCACTCTGCATTTGCAGAGCGCATCATGAACGTGGAACACAGAACAAGAGACATCATCACTAAGATAAAAGTCTCAAACTGCAACAACAGGCCCCCCATCCCCCCTCAGCAGGAACTAATAACTGAAGAAAACTGCTAAACACAAGAACTCATAGCACAATGAAAGCAAATAACTAACGAAAACACAGTTCTCTGCAATGGAACACCGTTCTCAGACTTCGAAGAACTCTGACAACCCAAACCCACAAAAAGAAGAAAAAAACACACACCAGTCACACACACACACACACACACACACACACACACACACCTCAAAACTCAAGTCCGAAACAATACTGAAAATTACCGCCAAGGACGCACTCAATTTTTTACCAACTTGTTCACAAACAAGCACATTCACAGACACGCTATCTTTCACATAGAAAAGAAGAATTTTAACCGCAACAGTCTAACGGTCCCACTAGTAAATTTTCGATTTGAATAAGTTTTCTATATTTAATTATTTGTGATTACAGATTACAGTCTGAAAAAGAAGAATAGCTATTATGCGAAATACAGAAAGGCACAGAAACTACACCACGTGTTAACGAAGAATTTCAAGTGAAATTCTGTTTGAAAATGTATTATTGTATTACTTATAAAGGGTATTTCTGTTTGTACAGCTATTAAAATACAGTACTTCTGTTATTTAAAAGAAACAAAGTGAAAAATCTGTGGATGATGCTGAAAGGCAAACGAAACACATCTGGGTAGAAAAGAAGAGAAAATTATGTCCCGAACAAAGTCAAAGGTATTTGTTATGTCACCAAGCTTATTTGCTATAACCAACTCTTATTTACATCGCAGTCAACCGGTCTGCAAGGAACTAATAAACCTGTAATCTTTATTAATTGTAACGTTTGATAGTGCATTTGGTTCTAGGATACATCTAATGGACGAAAATCACGTAAATACGAACATACTTATGCTCTCTCCCTCATATACTTACATCAAAACAGTACGGCAGATAGCATTATTCTCCAGCTACAAGAAACAGGTAATAGTTTCAAATTAAACCGGGTAGCTGTAATGTAGAGAGTACCACACGATCTGAACTGGGTCTGCTTGTCTTCTTAGTAAGTAACTACGATCATCTACTAAACAGGGGGACGAGTAAAAGAAACACTAGTTGCAGATTACACATCATCCATTGTGAAAGGAGTGGAATGTACTGCAAAAAATTTTGCGAATTTGTTGGGGGTGATATAAAGTTGCGACTCACAGAAAACACAGTGACGTCTGACGGTTTGTATGATGCACTCTTTTGCAAGGAATTTTTGCACACGGAAGATGACAAAAAGGGACGTCGAAAGCAATTTAAATTGTAGGGTTGAACATACACGGAAAGCTCTCTTGGAAGTACTACATTCAGGATTTGATTTAGAAACCAAATGCTGCTAACTTCATTAAAGGAGTAATCTCACTTTCGAAAACTTGCTGGCTTTTCTAGCTTTCACCGGTTTACACCTCATGTTATTAGGTTTTTGAACATTCCGGAACGTTCACAAAGAATATTCTTGGATAGAAACCACTACTCATAGAGACATGCGGTGTGAAAACTCGAACTTCCAGCAAAATAAGCGGAATTCTAAGTTTGCTGTCCCTTCAGAACAGGGTGCGATTTGTGCTTTTACCAGTGGGGGGGGGGGGGGGGGATGTCTTAGCGGGTTAGTTGAATTATATATGTTTCTAGCTTGGACCGCGGCGTTAGGCATGGTTAAACAGATATTTGTAAATAGATCTTAATGCCCAAACTCAGTATTGACGCGTATGAACTATCAGAAAAGCCATTCCTTGTTATATCTTTAAAAGTACATTATAGGTAAAGCTTATTTACAAAATCATATACATACGGGTACAGATATACGAGGATAATTCAAAAAGTAGAGGCACATTTGTGAAAAGTTGTACTTATTCCGATGATAGAAAACTGAAACATAATAATAGTATTAATAGTAAGACTTATTAAAAACTTTCGGTGTTCGGTTCCACAAATTTAAATTGTATGTAAAGTTTTACTCCAGTGCGTGGGAAATAAACATCCCAGGTTGGGATGCATAAACTAAAACCAGAGGAGGGGATGGTCTGATGCAGAGGGGGAGAAATCCCCCCCATCCCCCCCTGCAAATCGCACACTGCTTCAGAATAACTTGCTCCTGACGTCTTTAGTTGATGGTACAGACTCATTCCAGAGGAAGAACCACATTTGCTCAGTGAAAACAAGAAGGATAAGGTAGGAGAAGAGCAGCGAAGCTATTCTAACATAAGGTTTGCCCTATTCATTTTAATTAGCAACAGACTTTCCTTATAACGAAATAATTTAGGTGAATTTCAAAGCTATTTTTATTCCATACAGAACATTCTGACAGCTGTTCAGAGCGTGGCACAGAAATATACTAGTTATGTAGTGTACTATTTTTTCGTGGTTTTTTAATCTTTGTGGTCTTGACGCGTTCCATGACGAGGTTTGTAAGGTGTCAGGCAAATCCAACACCTTCCATGAAAACCCTGACATGATAAGCAAATCCATTAGTATGTCACATAGCTCCGAATAAATCGTGACATTAAATTAACCAGAGTATTACGAGTAATGAGTGAGCAAATGGAATACCACAGACTAACACAAGAATGCCTAAATGCATGTCATACCTTCCCACCGTGAGAAAGACGCAGTTCCGAGGGGAGAAACGAGAACAGAAGCCGAGAGCAGAACCGTGTTAAGCTAGAAGGCCCTACGATAAGGGACGGACTGGACACCCACGTCGCCAGCTAACCACTAGGACCATCCCAGCTGCAAGTTTTAGCGTGAGACTTTTTCGCGTCTCTGTCATGTCAGGACCACCCCCCAGCCTATGTTAAAGGCTAGAGCCCTCCAGAAGAACAGTATAGATCTTACGATAACACAGAAAGCGACACACCACCCGCAAGTTTTAGCGTGAGACTTCTCCGCGTCTCTGTTACGTTAGGACCACCCCCCAGCCCATGTTAAAAGATAGAGCCCTCCAGAAGAACAGTATAGATCTTACGCTAACACTGAAGGACCACAGCAGTTGCAAGTTTTAGCGTGAGACTTTTTCGCGTCTCTGTTACGTTGCAAACTTAAAAAACATTGCCCCACCACGAAAAGTATAACGTTTCTCATTGGATAGACAGAATTTTTGTAGGCGGAGCTTAAGGTTAACATTGAGACCCTGATTGGTCAGATGAAAACACAGCCAGATAGGTTTTTAAACCAACTTCGGTATATTGCAGTAAGGAGGAGGTAGGAGAGAGTTGCTTCGGAGACGGCGAGGTGAGCGGAGCTGTGCTGCCCACTGCCCCCTGACGAACACCGACAAGGTAATGAACGCACGCGATGCCGCATAACAGCACATAAAGCTTCACTCAGAACTGCAGAAGTCTCTTCTGTTACACCCCCTTTTTGCGTAATAGTAGTGTCGATCGTCAAAGCTCATGGTGTTCACATTTGCCACGTGAAGTAAAAATCTGAAACGCGATGATTTTTCTGTTATATAGTTATTGGGAAGCCACATCAGCCACTGTAATTTACGACAAGTTAGATAAGCAATTAAAGATAGTTGAGGGTCACTGTAGACCATTTTGATAGTTTTCTCTTAGGTGAAACTTAATTTAAACCTAGATTATAGACGTGATATGGCATAGTTCATCCTTCGATCCATTGTAGAACTTGGAAACCCACTCAGGGAATATTCGTTTACATTTTTGTTGAACGCAGTTGGTTTTTACCATCCTGTATTAAAACATTTTATCAATAGTGCAATTTATAAACAATGTTTTTTGATTAGAATAAAATTTCCAGTGGTAAACTTAACTGCTTTTTCGACGTTATTTTACCAGCTAACTAAAAATAGGAAAGCCTTGAACTCCTTCCACTAAATTTTGTTAGTATTAGGATTCTTTTACAGGGGGTGCAGTGGAGCTGACGCTAAAATCATTAGGTGTTTGTTTATTTCATCGCTAGTCTCACTGAACTCTTCTGAATTCTACATGTCATGTCTGGTCTGGCGTCTCCTTACCAGCACCAGGTCCCAGGTTCAAACTAGTCAATTCCCTAAAAAAACACGCTCAGAGCGTCGTTGCGCGAAAGTGGTAGGGAGACACGATATAGAACAAACAGACACCACGCAGAATGTTAGAGGTTGCTTTAGTTTACATGGGCCTACCGGAACTGTTGAATCAAATAAAGTTATAATTTTGAACACCTGGACTGTCCGAAAACAGCACAAATTATAATGCATTCTCTCGATTTGGTTATCTTCCTTGGGGTCATGACTGCAAAATCTCTGCTTTCCACCCCAAATTCCCACCTCATAATTCACTGTGTGCCTTCCTTGATGGCGTGTGAGCACTCGGATGTGGACGTTGGGGTCACGTTCATGGTCACCGGCAACCCAGTGCAGTCCCGCGGCTGCGGTAACGGTTTCCGATACGAGCGCGTTACGTCCGCACGATTTAACCTCGCAGGCTCCTCCGAATGCGGTCATCCGTCACGGCTAACCGATCGTGGCGCTACTGTGTGTGTCTGTCTGCTACTGCTGTGGAAACCGACCACTCGTCCGTAAGCCCGACAACACTGACAGTCACGACGGACCAGTTCCTGTTTGCCGAGAATTCACAGTTATTTTCACAACAAACATTGAATAGAACAGTCGTTTTCACTAATAACATGTTTTTGGGTGGGGTCCGCCTTTAGCAAAACACAGTTTTCATTTTTGTCCCAGACACATTTCACTGCAGCTGCAACATCATCAGTCGGTTTTTCATTATTATGGCTGTTAAAGCTAAGGAATGCTCTTTTCTGTTTAAATACATATAACTATTAGTTTCTAAATCGTAATTACAGATTTTTGAAGAGCACATAAAATTGTGCCTTCATACTTTCTTACCATATGGTGTGGTATCCCTGCTGTATAATCGTTTTATAGTGTCTGGTTCTTCTTTTTTTACGGTTAGTCATCTGCTACTATATACAACTCAATGTAGGCGAAACATTTACGCAAAAATTACGATTTCTAAGCTCTTATGGCTGAGATTAACAATTTATGTGAAAAGTTGTGTGTGTGTGTGTGTGTGTATGTGTGTGTGTGTGTGTGTGTGTGTGGAAAGAGAGAGAGGGAGAGGGAGAGAGAGAGGGAGAGAGAGAGAGAGAGAGAGAGAGAGAGAGAGAGACAGAGAGAGGGGGAGGGAGGGAGGGAGACTGTTGGTTTCGGGATTTATATTATTATTATTATTATACATGTTTATTTTTATTTTTGAGTGTGTGTATGTATGTATGTGTCTGTGTGAGTGTGTCGGGGACGGGAATTCTATAGGTTGGTACTATCTAATAATTCTTTGAGGGCAGAGAACAGCGTTCCATTGCAGAGAGCTGTGTATTCATTTGCTGTTGTTGTTGCAGCTCTCCATGCTACTCTATCCTGTGCAAGCTTCTTCATCTCCCTGTACCTTCTGCAGCCTTAATTCTTCTGAATCTGTTTAGTGAATTCATCTCTTGGTCTCCCTCTACGATTTTTACCCTCCACCCTGACCTCCAATACTAAATTGGTGATCCCTTTATGCCTCAGAACATGTCCTGCCAACCGATTCCTTCTTCTTGTCAAGTTGTGCCACAGATTACTCTTCTCCCTAGTTCTATTCAATACCTCATTAGCTATGTTATCTACCCACCTAATCTTAAGCATTCCTCTGTAGCACCGCATTTAGAAAGCTTCTATTCTCTTCTTGTCTAAACTATTTATCGTCCACGTTTCACTTCCATACATGACTACACTCCGTACAAATACTTTCAGAAACGACTTCCTGACCCTTAAATCAATACTCGATGTTAACAAATTTCTTTTCTTTAGAAACACTTTCCTTGCCATTGCCACTCTACAATTTAAATCCTCATTACTTAGACCATCATCAGTTATTTAGCACCCCAAATCGAAAAACTCATATACCACTTTAAGCGTCTCATTTCCTAATCTAATTCCATCAGCATCACCTGATTTAATTCCATTACATTTCATTATCCACGTTTTGCGTTTGTTGATGTTCATCTTGTATCCTCAATTCAAGACACAGTCCATTCCGTTCAGCTGCTCTTCCAGGTCCTTTGCTATCTCTCACAGAAGTAAAATGTTACAGGCAGACCTCAGAGTTTTTACTTCTTCTCTATGGATTTTAATTCCTACTCCGAAATTTTCTTTTGTTTCCATTACTGTTTGCTCAATACACAGATTGAATAGCATCGGGGATAGGCTACAACGCTGTCTCACTCCCTTCTTAACTACTGCTTCCCTTTCATGCCCCTCGACACTTATAACTGCCATCTGGTTTCTGTACAAATGGTAAACAGGCTTTCGCTCCCTGTATTTTACCCCTGCCACCTTCAGAATTTGAAAGAGAGTATCCCAGTCAACATTGTTAAAAGCTTCCCTTAAGTCTCCAAATGCTAGGAACGTAGGTTTGCCTTTCCTTAAACTATTTTCTAAGATAAGTCGTAGTGTCAGTATAGCCTCACGTGTTACAACATTTCTACGGAATTGAAACTGATCTAACGCGAGGTCGGCTTCTACCAGTTTTTACATTCGTCTGTAAAGAATTCGTGTTAGTAGTTTGCAGCCATGGCTTATTAAACTGATACTTCTGTAATCTGTCAACACCTACTTTCTTTGGGATTGGAATTATTATATTCTTCTTGAAGTCTGAGGGTATTTCGCCTGTCTCATATATCTTATTCACCAGATGGTAGACTTTTGTCAGGACTGGCTCTCCCAAGGCTATGAGTAGTTCTAATGGAATTTTGTCTACTCACGGGGAATTGTTTCGACTTAGGTATTTCAGTGCTCTGTTAAACTCCTCATGCAGTATCATATCTCCCATTTCATCTTCATCTACATCCTCTTCCATTTCCATAATATTGTCCTCAAGAACGTCACCCTTATATAGACCCTCTATATACTCCTTCCGTCTTTCTGCTTTCCCTTCTTCGCTTTGAACTGGGTTTCTGTCTCAGCTCTTGATATTCATGCAAGTGTTTTTCTTCTCACCTCAGGATTCTTTAATTTTCCTGCAGGCAGTATCTATCTTACCCCTAGTGATATGCACCTCTATATACTTACATTTGTCCCCTAGCCATGCCTGCTAAGCCACTTAGCACTTCCTGTCGATCTCATTTTTGACACGTTTGTATTCCTTTTTGCATGATTCATTTACTGGATTTTTGTATTTTCTCCTTTCATCAACTAAATTCAATGTATCTTCTGTCACCCAAGGATTTCTATTACCCCTCGTCCTTTTACATAGTTGATCCTCTGCTGCCTTCACTATTTCATCTCTCACAGCTACCCATTCTTCTTCTACTGCATTTCTGTCCCCCATTCTTGTCAATGATTCCCTAATGCTCTCCCAAACACTGTCTACAACCTCTGGTTCTGTCAGTTTATCCAAGTTCAATCTCCTTAAATTTCCACCTTTTTGTAGTTCCCTCAGTTTTAATCTACAGTTCACAACCAATAGATTATGGTCAGAGTCAACCTCTGCCCCTGGACATGTGTAACAATTTAAAACCTGGTTCCTAAATCTCGGTCTTACCATTCCTGTATCTCCAGGCTTCTTCCATGTATACGACCTTTTTTCATGATTCTTGAACCAAGTGTTAGCTACGGTTAAGTTATGCTCTGTGCAGGCTGGTCCCGGCGGAGGTTAGAGTCCTCCCTTGGGCATGGGTGTGTGTGTTTGTCCTTAGGATAATTTAGGTTAAGTAGTGTGTAAGCTTAGGGACTGATGACCTTAGCAGTTAAGTCCCATAAGATTTCACACGCATTTAAACATTTGAACATTTGCTCTGTGCAAAATTCTACCACGCAGCTTCCTCTTTCATTCCTTACCCCCATTCCAAATTCACCTACTACTTTTCCTGTGGTGTCACCGCCAGTCACCACACTTGCTAGGTGGTAGCCTTTAAATCGGCCGCGGTCCGTTAGTATACGTCGGACCCGCGTGACGCCACTATCAGTGATTGCAGACGGAGCGCCGCCACTCGGCAGGTCTAGAGAGACTTCCTAGCACTCGCCCCAGTTGTACAACCGACTTTGCTAGCGATAGTTCACTGAAAAAGTACGCTCTCATTTGTCGAGACGATAGTTTAGCATAGCCGTCGGCTACGTCATTTGCTACGACCTAGCAAGGCGCCATTATCAGTTACTATTGATATTGTGAATCATGTACCGGCAAGACCGACGTTCTTGATTAACGGATTAAAGTTAATTATTCCACCAGCTACGTCCGTTTTTCTAAATTCTAATTTCCTTGTCCTGTTCCAGACCTCACGCCAGCCTGCGTGAGCTAAAACGCGTGCCTTTCGGCCTCCTCTAGTAACCAGGTGTTGGCTCTCCTGCCAACCAAAACATTTCCTTCTCTTCCTTTTCCTACTGTAGAATTCCAGTCACCCTTGACTTAAATTTTCGTCTCCCTTCACTATCAAAATAAATTCTTTTATCTCTCTATACATTTCTACAATCTCTTCGTCATCTGCGGAATTAATTGTCATATAAACTTGTACTACTGTGACAGGCGTGGGCATCGTATCTATCTTGGCCACGATAATGCATTCACTATGGTGTTTGTAGTAGCTTACCCGCATTCCTAAGTTTTTACTAATTATTAAACCTACTCCTGCATTACCCCTATTTGATTTTGTATTTTATAACCCTGTATTCACTTTACCAGAAGTCGTGTTCCTCCTGCCACCGAACTTCACTAATTCCCACAATATCTAACTTGAACCTATCAATTTCCTTTTTTTAAATTTTCTAACCTACCAGCCCGTTTAAGGGAACTGACATTCCACACTCCTTCCCGTAGAACGCCAGTTGTCTTTCCCCTAATAATAACGTCGTCCAAATTAGTCCCCGCCTGGAGATCTGAATGGGAGACTATTTTCCCTCCGGAATATTTTATCCAAGAGGACGTCATCATCATTTACCCATACAGTAAAGCTGCATGTCCCCGGGAAATTTTACGGCAGTAGTTTCCCCTTGCTTTCAGCCATTCGCAGTGCCATCACAGCAAAGCCATTTTGGTCAGTGTTACAAGGCCAGATCAGTCAATCATCCAGACTGTTGCCCCTGCAACTACGGAAAAGTCTGCTGCCCCTCTTCAGGAACCACACGTTTGTCTGGGCAATCAACACATACCCCTCCGTTGTGGTTGCACCTACGGTACAGCTATCTGTATGGCTGAGGCACGCAAGTCTCCCCACCAACTGCAAGGCCCGTGGTTCAGGGAGGGGAGGGGGGTTATGCAGACATCAACACTGATTTGAAAATTCTCAAATGCAGCAACAGCCACCCATAAAAACTAATAACCGAAGAAAACTATTATGTAGTATTCATTTATTACATGATAATTTTCTTCAGTTATTAGTTTTTATGGGGTGGCTGTTATGTTACTGCATTTGAGAATTTTCAAATCAGTGTTGATGTCTGTTGGGATATGTATGTTGTCTATAAGGTGTTCAGCAAATGTAATTGACATCTGTCACTTTTTAATGCTCTTCTGTGTTCTGAGTATCTGGTATTAAAGTTTCTGCTTGTCTGTCCTATATAAACTGAATTTCAGTCCTGACACGTTAGCTGCTAAATACCAGAGATGTGTTTTTCTGTGCTTGTGCTGGTTGTCCTTAGTTTCCTCTGTGTTAAGCTGTCCGTCCTGTAGGCTATTTTTGGCCCTTGTTTTTTTGAGTATGTTACTTATACTGTTGGCTGCTGTGTTGTTGTAGGTGAGAGTGAACCACTTGTTTGTTGCTGTGAGTATTTCATGTTCATGTGTGCTCGTTTGTGTGTTATGTGTGTTTGTAAGTTGGTGAGAAGGCTTTTGAGTGTTGGGTGTCTATTTTAGTTTTGTGGTTCGGTTTATCTATAGTATTTCTGCTATATCCATTTCTACAGCTATTTGTCTGATTGTCTTTAGTTCATTGTTACAGTTGCTTTCTGTGAGTGGAGTTTTGTTCAGTCTGAGTAGGATATACTGGGAATCTGCTAGTGTGTGTGTAATCAGATGACTGGAATGTGCTTGTGATGGTTACATTTTAATTATGGAAAATTTGTGTTTGTTGGCATGTCTGTATATTGTGAGGTCAAGGAAATTTAACATTTTGTTGTTTTCTGTTTCTAAGGTGAATTTAATTTTTGGGTGAACTTTGTTCATATCACTATGCAGTTGTATGCGATTGAGTGTTTTATCTAGAAGGCATATGGCGTCACCTACATAACGATAGCAATATACTATCCGGTATTGTTTGTGCCCTACTATTGTTCAAATATTTTATTTTCAATGTGATTAAGCATAATGTTGTCTAGAAGTCCACTGACTGGTGACCCCATTGGAGGTCCGTCTTCTTTCAGTAGTACTGATTGCCAAATGAGAAATAGTTTTGCTCCGTGATTAGTTTTAGAATTCTAGCTATTTCTTTTGTGTGGGGTTTGGGAATTTCTGCTTGTTTTCTAATTGTTGTTTGCTGTAAATGGAAATATCGTGTGGCTAGGGCCTCCCGCATGGTAGACCGTTCGCCTGGAAGTCTTTCGAGTTGACGCCACTTCGGTGACTTGCGTGTCGATGGGGGTGAAGTGATGATGATAAGGACAAAACAACACCCAGTCCCTGAGTGAAGAAAATCTCAGACTGAACCGGGAATCGAAACCGGGCCGTTAGGTATGACATTCTGTCGCGCTGACCACTCACCTACCAGAGGCCGACAATGTTGTTTGATGATGTTGATGGTTTCTGTGGTGGGGATATTGGTGTACATGGATGTGATGTTCAATGATGTGAATGTGACTATTGTGGGTACGTTGATGTCTTTGATTTTTTTGTGTCAGCTCTTCGATGTGGTGTAAGCTTATCCTATATGTGTATATGCAATGTTTCTGAAAGTATGTGTGCATTTCTCTGGCTAGGTGATATGTGGCTGAACTTCTGAAATTGACAACGGGACATATTGAATGCCGTCCTTGTGGAGCTTTATCAGGCTGTTCATTGTGAGTGCTTGGGGGTTCATTTGTCTCAACCATTTCTCCCTCTCCTTTGTAAATATGTGTGAGATATTTTTAGAAGTGTTTGTGTGTTTTTTCTGGTATCTTTTTGTTGCGTCACTGGTTAGCTTGATTATGTTGTCTTCCAGATATTTTAAAGTTTTGTCTTTGTATTCATCCTGTTTTATTATTGTCAGGCTGCTGCCCTTGTCCGATCTCGTGGTAAGTGCCTTGTTGTTTTTAAGTTAGTTTTTTATTTTACTGCATGGTTTTTCTTCTTCAGTTTTTGTTCCTGTCAATATGTTGTTCTTGTTTTCCTTTATTATGTATCCTATTTCTTCTGCAACTAAGTCTGTTGTCAGACCTGCATTGAAGTTTCGGTTCCTGTTTATTTCTTGTTGTTTTATGGTATATTTACATTCTGTGATAATATTCTCCACAGTCTCGTGTGTAGTGTGTGTGTTGGCACTGTATTTTGGGCTTTTTCCATAAATTTTTTTTCTAGTTAGTGAGTTGTATCTCCGTAAGGGTGACCAGACGTTTGTGGAATGTGTGGTTTATTTGCTTTCTATGTTTATGTGTAATGATTTCATTTTGTTTTAAGAGAACGTTTTGATTTGGTTGTTGTTTATTCCACTTTGTTTTCATTAAGCTGATCATGCAGATATTCATTTTATGATCACCTAACGTTATACAGTTTGATTCACGAAGGTATGCAATTATTATAATATGCTATTCTACAAGTAAGACCAAAGAAAAAATTCAGATGTACATAGGTCCGCAAATGTTTAGTTATTGAGCTATGGCTAGTAAAATATTTGGCCTGAAATTTAGCTACTATGAAGTAATCGTAAAACTGTACACGGTTAAAGTAAAGCACGATTTCCATTTATTTTGTTGTCATTGATCTGGCGAATCTAGTAAAATATGTCCCAGACGTGAATCTGCAGTAGTTTTCCAGAATATCAGGGAAAAGCAAAGACATAATTTCTAAAACTTTTAATATATTAACTACGTGTCCAGTTTGTCTTTTAAATCACAGACAATTGCACAAAGGTTTCAACAGAAGTTATAGAGAATTTAAATTTCGAAAAATGATGGTAATAATGTTAACTGAAACAGTATGAATGTCTTACGTAAATTCATAAACCGGAAAAAACAAAGCTCAGTGTTAAGGAAGTTGTACAGAGTATATACAATTTCACAATACTTTCACAATATATGTTCAAAAATGTCTCCACCGAGTTCAATGCATTTAGCTGTACGTGCATGAACAGATTTTGTTGCTCGTTTCAGTTTCACAGGGTACTTCTTAATTTCGTCTATTGCATTCATAACGGGAGCAAGTAGCGCCTCACGTGTATTGACTGTTGGATAACGTACGTGATATTCGTTAACTGCAGCCGAAGTATTACCATCACATATACCATAAATAAACACCATGTCGGCGTATTCCTCTGTCGTAAATTAGAAAGTCATCCGTATTTCATAAATAATCTACACAATAGAATAGCTACTATGTGGTTTCACTTAAATACGCTGTTGTTATAATGTTCTTTCACTGAACAATACAGAAAACTAACTCGTTTCAAGGTTAGGGAACGACTGAAACAACTCACTAACGGGTACCAAATATGACATAAACGTTTGTACATTCTTAATGGAAAGTAAATTTACTTGTAAATAATCTTTGCTTCTCTGGATGTTTAGGAAAACTACTGCAGCTACACTTCTGGAGCATTTCTTAGTAGATTCACCAGTCAATAACAAAATAAATGGAAATCGTGCTTTACTTTAATCGCGTACAGTTTTGCGATGGCTTCTGTGATGTAGTTCAACAAGGCTTGGTCCTCCAGAGGAAACCACGCTCTGCTACCATTCTACATCTACAAGATTACTCTGCAATTCGCATTTAAGTGCTTGGCAGAGCGTTCATCGAACCACAATCATACTATCTCTCTACCATTCCACTCCAGAACAGCGCGCGGGAAAAACGAACACCTAAACCTTTCTGTTCGAGCTCTGATTTCTCTTATTTTATTTTGATGATCATTCCTACCTATGTAGGTTGGGCTCAACAAAATATTTTCGCATTCGGAAGAGAAAGTTGGTGACAGAAATTTCGTAAATAGATCTCGACGCGACGAAAAACGTCTTTCCTTTAATGACTTCCATCTCAACTCTCGTATCATATCTGCCACACTCTCTCCCTTATTGCGTGATAGTACAAAACGAGCTGCCTTTTTTTGCAACTTTTCGATGTCCTCCGTCAACCCTACATGGTAAGGATCCCTCACCGCGCAGCAGTATTCTAACAGAGGACGATCGGGCGTAGTGTAAGCTGTCTCTTTAGTGGCTTGTTGCATCTTCTAAGTGTCCTACCAATGAAACGCAACCTTTGGCGCGCCTTCCCCACAATATTATCTATGTGGTCTCTCCAACTGAAGTTGTTCGTAATTTTAACACCCAGGTACATTTGAGATCCTGAGGCAGGATGTGTGTGATGTCCTTAGTTTAGTTAGATTTAATTAGTTCTAAGTTCTTGGCGACTGATGACCTCAGAAGTTAAGTCGCATAGTGCTCAGAGCCAGAGTCAACCAGCGCGACAACCGGCTCATGATTAATAGTAAGACACACAAAGGGAAGGGGTGTGCCATGTGACGCCACTATACGATTACACACGGCTTTCCTGCTCAGACTTAACTTCCCCTTCCCCCCCCCCCCCCCCTCCTCTCCCGGGTGGCGTCAACTACCACGCCTCGGCGATCTTTGCACCGGACACTGTCGCACAAAATGATCCTGAGCGCCACAACGATAACATCGACAACTCACGTTCTCGCGTAATGCCCACGATTTCCCAACTCTGAGGGTCGTGATAACTTCACTCGATCCTGAAAAGGATTCGCGGTGCTCATCTGCCAATTGTAATGCTTCAATTGATGTAACTAGTGAATTCAGTTGAGAGAAGGTAGAAGGTTTGATACTAAACCCTGCACTGGCTCTGTCCTCCGGCCGAAACCATTCTACAAGAGCAGTCTTCCGCGATATCCATTTGTAACGCTTTCACTGCGATGCGAACCCGATTGACATAAGCACCTAAAGCTTCAGTTGTAGACTGACTTCGCCAGAAATGCACCCTTTCAAGTTCCTTTCGTACATGGGTAGGAATTTTTTATTCTATAGCCCTCCTCCTAAGATCACTCAAGTCACCTTTAGATTGAAGCACTTCAGCTAATAATTCAGCCAGAAACCCCCGAGCTAACGGATACAGTAATGCCAAACCGTAGACTGCGAAATTTGGAGAGCTTCTACGTGTTGTTCGAAGCGAACCAACAACCATAAAACATGTTCAGTCTGGTTCATATCATCAATCGAAAGATCTCTCCCTTCTTTAAGCAAAAGTCCTAATGGATTGGGCAGCTTGGCAAATTCGCTAACCTGGCAATTATGATCTATAGGCACCACCGGGGCAAGTTTTCGATCTGTGCTGACAAATACCGAATCCCCGGAATCAGTAAGTACCTCCTCATTTAATCCTAATGAAAAGACAGCAACAAGAAGCAACTGAAGATCCCCTTTTAATAGAACCAGTGAAATACCCTGTGCCGCATCAAGTTTCAATTGTTCCAAATCGGCCAAACAATAACTATAGTGATTTAGCTGAGCTTTAATTTTATACAACTGTCGACGGGTTGGTCGATTTTCACTTAAAAAGGCAACATTTCTACCTAACTCTTGCAACACGGAGGAATGAGACACCATGGCGGCACCTACCTCGCCAATTGTGAGAGGTGAGATAACAACAGGTTCGGAAGCAGCGGACCGCAAACGGTCCAACAAATCTTGCACACTCCCTTCATGCGACAACTGACGAATTCTCATTTCATATTGGAGCTGCTCTTTCTTTAAATTTCTCCATCCAGCAAAGCGTGTGTTCTCCATGACCACTATATATCTGAAACAATTCCAAAACATATAAGTAAATTTAGCAAACGTAGTTCAACAAGGCTTCGTCCTCCAGAGGAAACCATGCTCTGCTACCATTTCTGATGTACTGACGGTAGCAGAGCCAGGATGGGGAAGATGTGGGCTCATTTATTTGGTCAAAGCCTTGTTGACACGAATTTATTATTTAACAATAATTGGTTATACGTCCAAGTTAATACAATTAACGTTTAAAAGGAAATTATAGCAATAAACTTTTTTTAAAAAACATTCTCTAGAAGAACATGCAGCCCCACTCTGATACATTACATAAAGGAACTGTTCGTAAAGGGTATATTATATCGTACAATAATGCAACATGTACAAATATTAACAATTACATAAGAAATTATTGAACTTGTGATTTTTACTATATGTAAATCAAACCTTAGAAAAAATCCAATTTGGCAAGAGTCAAACAAATTCCCTACTGCCTGCTAAAGAAAAATGTGGCAATGATAATCTTTTTTTTTGTTACCTCCTGATTTCACTTTGTCTTACGTAAACCCTACACAAATGTAACTTCTTTTTCTCTCATGTGACATCAGTTTACCTTTCGTGACAAATACACAAAATTTTTTTTGGAAGGAGAGACAGCATTGGTCGTATTTTTTTGTTTTATTAACCGCAAAATCGATTTTCGGTCACTTAGTGACCATCCTCAGTGCTGTAATATACAATTTAAATTGGTAGGCACTGGTGTCAACGATCTTAGAGCGATCACAAACTGATCGCTCTAAGCTTGACGACACCAGTGCCTACCAATTTAAATTGTATATTACAGCACTGAGGATGGTCACTAAGTGACCGAAAATCGATTTTGCGGTTAATAAAACAAAAAGATACGACCAATGCTTTCTCTCCTTCCAAGTATATGCATTATCTGGTCGTGGTGCACAGGACACTCCATGGAGTCGCCAATCAATTCACAAAATTTCTAAATTACTTTATATCAGTTAAGTAAGCTACATGACAGAAATAACATTAACGACTAGTGACACGAGTAAACACTGTCAAGTTTTCAATTTCACGACGGTTGTGTTATCCAGCAAATTTTCATTTAAATACTCGCCCCACGTGTTCCAAAATCAATATCAGCCAGTCTCGAGAAGAAACACAACTTAATACACAAATATGGCAATATCATGAAATAGATGGGTTTATCCCAAGCAATATTAGTAGGATTAAAAAATTCGCAATTTAAACGCACCAATTTTAACAAGGCCTAATGTAATAATAATTTGGACAGAACTTTCATAAAATAATCGATGATAGTGGATACCGTGCCATACACTATGAAACAAATTAAGAACTATTCACAGTAGACACCTGGCACACGATGATATTCTCTGAAGTATTTCAAATCACAAAATGTTGGCTACAAGTACCAACCACATAATAAAGTAATGATAATTAAATATAATAAAAGTATATGGAATTTTCGGCCGTAGCCAGGTGACGAGCACCACACCAATGTAGTTTCCTATTACACTCGAGTGCTAGGCCCAACAAATAACAGCTGGTCATGGAGAATGACGCTAAGCTAGCGAGCATTCCGTCCTCCCCACATGCTCGCAAACAGCCATACTCATCGCAGTCCTTAATCGGCAGGCACCAGTTGACTCCCCGCCGCTTCCGTCCTGTCGACATATCCCGACCGAGACGTCCCACAAAAACTGTTGCTTCGCGCGCCAGCGCCAACAGCGCTTAGCGACCACGCCCCCTATCGCTGCGGCGAAAACAACTGAAATAATCTCGCGGGTAAATCGAATGAGCTGAGCCGTGACACGGTTCAACCTCCCCCACCAAACTAAATCATCTCCCCTTTTAAGGACCACACTGGGACCCTTCGAAAGTAGGACGAGGCGCGTCTTTAACCTGTGACACATGAACTCGTAAGGTCTTGTTCCCCTGAGGTTCCTGTACAAGAAGACTAAGTGGTCCAAGCACCTTACGTTCAACATATGGCCCAAGAAAACGATGGGGAAATTTACCGGCACTTTAGCCCTGGTGACTGACCTTGAGGATTGAAATTACAGGCGAAGACCTGGTCTCCCACCTTGGTCACAAAGGGCATCCTGCCTCGCTTATAACGGCTCCTCAGATGTCTATGAGCCTCCTCGATGTTACTCCGACCTCTAGCCAAATTTTGTTGAATAATCTGGGGATCCACTTTCTCAGGCAGCAAGTCCTTAATATCCCATAAGTTAGAAAGTGGGAAATTTAAGGGATAGGCCAACATGAGACTAGCAGGAATTGCCTTCAATGCCTCATGCTGGGCTGAATTAAAGGCTAGATTCAATCAGGGTATAGAATGATCTAATTTAGTACGTGATTTGGCATGATAAATTATAAGTGCTGCCTTCAAATTCCTATTCACTCGCTCCGCGAATGATGGCTGGGGATAATGGATAGAGGTAATATGCTTAATTCCACTGCCAAAGCAATACCTTTGAAACTCCCTAGAAAGAAAGGCAGGGACATTGTCACTAACCAGTGATCTAGGAGGACCAAAGAGGGAGAAAATCCGGGTAAGATGACTTATGGTATTAAGAGCGTTCGTGGTGCGAACAGGAATGAGCCAAGTAAAACGCGAAAAGGCGTCGAACACCTTTAAAATATACCGATTCCCCGCCCTGGTGCGAGGTAAAGGTCCCACATGATCGATAAATACCTTATCCATAGGCGCTTGCTCACGTTCCGAACACAACAGGCCCTTCCTGGCTCCAGAATCAGGCTTAGCCACCATGCACGAACGACACTCCCTCACCAACCTGCGAACGTCCCCTACAAGATTCGGCCAAGTAACATGTTCCATAAGTTTGTCAGTGGTTTTATGCACACCAAGGTGACCACCTGCCAATGAACTATGAAAGTAGTAAAATACCGGGTGAACTAATTCCCTCGGTAGATATATACAAAATCGTTTCCCATGCCCTATTTCCCGGCATAAGATGCCCTTATTTAAGACATAACCCATGATTCTTTCACCACCCTTCAGCCGGCTAGAGATGGCGCCTGACTGAGGATCAAGCTCATCTCGATCCTCCTCTTGCAGTAAAACTGCCGCGATACCAGCATTTGAAGCGTCCGTTTGTACGATGAACCTTTTTGTAAAGTCTGGAGTGGCCACAACCGGGGGGTTGGTCAAAGCCGTTTTAATACTATCAAAGGCGGCTTGTTGGCTTTCCCCCTGTATAAACTTACAGTCCTTTTTGCGAAGATCATTTAACGGTGCTGCAAGCTGGGCGAAGTCCGGGACGAACCGCCGAAAATAATTCGCCAGTCCAATAAATTGAGCTACACCCTTACGATTTACCGGAGTGGGAAATTTCCTAGGGCTATGCGTGCACTATGGGTCTAAGCGAATACCATCACTCGAAACTAGGTGACCAAGAAAGGAAACCTGACGGCAAACCAACGTGACCTTGGCGGGTTTGACAGTTAATCCCGCCTCCCTAAACCTTAACAAAACCTGACGAAGGTGTTGCAGATGTTCGGCAAAGGACCGGCTATAAACAACAACGTCATCAAGGTAGTTGTAAACACAAACGAACTTGAGGTCGCCAAGAACCCTATCCAAAAGGCGAGATAACACAGCATCCCCAGTAGACAAACCGATTAAATTCATATAAATTCCAGTCAGTGCAAAAGGCAGTGGCTGGTTTTGAATCTTCAGTCAAGGGTATCTGATGGTGGGCTTGGTTAAGATCCAAACCAGAAAAATACTGAGCACCAGAAAACCATGTAAACGCATTATGCAGATCAGGCAAGGGGACTAACTCAAGTATTACCTTTTTATTTAGAGCTCTATAATCCACTACCGATCTATAATCACCCTTTTCAGGTTTCGGGACAAGAAACATCGGTGAAGCAAATGGTGAAGTGGATGGTCTGATTCTTTATCGAGAAACATTTAACCAATTTTCTTGCGTAGAAAATCCATCTTAGGTGGCGAAAGGCGATAAGGGTTCTTTCTCACTGGAATATCATCAGCCAAACGGATCTTATACTCAATTAAGTGAGTGACCAAGTCTATCCGTCAAAACATCCGGAAACTGATCCAAAACATCAATCAGCTGAGAATGTTCGGAGTTATCAAATCGGTAAACATGCCCTTGTAAGACAAGAGAATTGACCCGAGCCGTCGCTTGGCAAGAACAAAATGCAATCTTTTCCTGAGGGGCAAACTTAAAATCCATAACAAACCCGGTACGATACATAAAATCAGCACCAAGAATTACAGGAAAAGACAAGGAACTCGCGATTAAAAAGGTAATTGGCCAAGTAAATCCACAGATACGCAACCGCACCCGGCACTCTCCCACTAGAGGGAACTCTTGGGAGAAGGAGAACGAAGCCGCGAAAACCCACAAACTGTTCTAAACTCCCGATACCAGGCGTAATCAATGAGGGATCACACCCCCTATCGCAGCGGCGAAAACAAGTGAAATAATCACGTGGGTAAATCAAATGAGCTGAACCGTGACACGAATCAGCTTCACATTAGCGAAGTTGCTAAATTACAGGAAAAATCTTTTATTAGCCGTAACTTCGTAACTAAACATTTGCGGACGTATGTTTATATGAACTATTTCTTTGGTTTTACTTGTGAAATAACATGTTACAGTATCTGCATAACTTCGTTAAAGACCCAGTATGCACTTGCCAGCTTTCGATCATCCGGCGTATTAACCTTTCCGGTGGGGAGGGAGGGGGGGTAATAAAAGGAGACGAGTTATCCAACATCGCTGGTGTAGTGTAGGTGATTCTATTTTTCGGAATTTGCCAAGTATTATTATTTACATTATGCTTATCCATTACGGATCTTTTAGAACCCGTGACTGTTAATTGAATGTAATTACATTAAACTGCAACTAGCCACTTTTTTGAATAGTTATTTATCATTCCATGAACCCGTTTTCGAACCTTTTCAGGCTCGTCTTCAGATGGTTCCAGCGCAATGCTGGGTGGTGACTTGCGACTGTATGGGTGGCTTTTTTCTGTTAGTGTCCATTTGTCTGCTTCCGTTTTGATGTGCCGTTGGTACATCATTTCACACACTTTTTCACAATCTGTATACAGGGTGATTATAATCAAAGTTGAACATTCAAACCGCTGTAGAAGTAACACTACTGGTTAGAATGACGTCAAATTGCAACGGAATACTATCAGAGAAGGGAGAAAACGTATGGCAGAAGAAAAAAGTTACAAAATGTGGCAATAGATGACGCTGTAAGCATTATAATTTAATAGTGGTGGACTACAAATTACAAATGCCTCATACAACAATGCCTAAGGCGTTCTTTGACGTTAAACAAACTGTACTACTCAGTTTGCATGGGTGTACAGGTGTGATACTGTTAGTTACGTAAGCCCATCCACACGGCAAAGACATATCACATCGGACGTGGAAAATCGGTTTTTAATTGTCCTGAGGCCAAAAATCACATAAAAAGCATGAAAAAAATCAACTCGGATTATTAATTTCCGTGTGACTAGTGCAAAATATGTTCAATATGCTGTCCACCATTTTCTGCAGCAAGTTGAAATTGAGAAACAGCATGTTCCACAACTGATCCAAGTATTTCCGGGGTCACGTTTATAGTGTGTTGCGCAATGCGTGTCTTTAATGCAGCCAAGTTTGCAATTGGAACACTGAACGCAACATCTTTCAGATAGTCCCAGAGTCAGAAGTCGCATGGATTAACATCAGGTGATCGGGACGACCAGGCTGTATGGAGATGGCGGTTGATGATTTTAGCATTTCCGAAATGAAGCTTCAGCAGCTGCTTAACTGGATTTGCGATGTGCGGAGGTGCGCCATCTATCCCATCCACACATCCACGAGACTGGACAGCTGGAATGACGTGGTTCTGCAAACGACACTCATAGCGCTTACTAATAACGGCACAGGTAACAGGACCGGAAGCACCCGTCTCTTAGAGAAAATATGGCCCTATGATAACCGATGTCGTAAGCCCGCAGCATACACTGACCTTTTCAGGATAAATTGGTCGTAGTTGATTTGCGTGTGGATTTTCCTTTGCCCATATTCGACAATTCTGTGTGATGACATATCCCGTCAGATGGAAATGCGCCTCGTCTGTCCACAAAATCTTCCACGGCCAATCATTGTCCCCTTGCATGCGAGAAAAAAATTCTAAAGCAAAGCTCTCTGTTGTTGGCAGGTCAACAAAAATGGTTCAAATGGCTCTGAGCACTATGGGACTTAACTTCTGAGGTCATCAGTCCCCTAGAACTTAGAACTACTTAAACCTAACTAACCTAAGGACATCACACACATCCATGCCCGAGGCAGGATTCGAACCTGCGACCGTAGTGGTCGCGTGGTTCCAGACTGTAGCACCTAGAACCGCTTGGCCACTCCGGCCGGCTGCAGGTCAACAAGAAGCAACTCATGTATATGGTTAATTTGGATTGGATAGGAAAGAAGGATGTTTCGTAGGATTTTAATCACCGTGCTCACGGAAATGTCCAATGTTCGGGGAGAACTGCGTGCACTACACGTTGGCACGCCACCACTGATCTCCTGATGCATTGTTGTGGCCACTGCTTCCACTGATGTCGAATCAATTCGTTTCCTCCCTCTACCAGGTTGCACACGAAAAGAACCATTCTTTTCGAATTCACGAATCATTTTCTCCAGTCCCACGGCAGTCATCGGGCCAACGCTTTTTTTCAATCCTTTCAGTGTCTCGAACGTATACAGAGCGGCGTGTGCACAGCCATCATTCCTGTGACACAGCCTTACAAGGTGAGCACGATCCTGCACTGAGACGGTCGTGTCGAGCGTCGCAGAGGAGATAGGAGGAAAAGCCGTGTACCCGGCGTGTTCATACCAACTTCAATGGGTCATCCGCATGACAGGTGTTTTCATTTACGTGTTCTGAATTTTCACTCTATTTTTTTTCTTCCATACGTTTTCCCTCTTCTAAGATAATATTCCGTTGCAATTTGACGTCATTCTGACCAGTAGTGTTATTTCTACAGCGTTTTAAAAGTTTATCTTTAATTATAATCATCCTGTACATTTACACTCTGACAGCAAACTTTGCCAGCGTCCAGCATGTGCTATACCACCCATAGAAGAAGGATATAGGAAAGAAAATACATCTATCGCAATTAATGTTGAAATGGATCACAGAATTGCGCAAACTTAAACTGCCTTCGGAAACGGTTGCGTTTGCCGTTATAAAGGGTAAAATGAACATGTTAGAGTGGCAAACTGCCCAAGCAATGGCTGTCAGAATTTGTTTCGCTACGTTGACAGGAATGGGGTACAATGATGCGACGGGGTGGAGCTTAGGTGAAGCCTAGCAGTTAAGGAAAAGGACCACATATTATTTTTCAAAATGCCTCTGTCGATGATCTCGTAATTTCTTATAAAAGTATTGGGTTTTATTCATCCATTTCTCGTGTAACATATTCTTTGGGGTTAGGTGAGATGTATGACATTTGGGTGAAAGTGCGATTGGTGTATGAGTTGTTCACGGTCCACCTGTACCAGGGGTGACTTTATTCATTTGGGCTGGTGTCGCTAACTCATTCGTATTCCGACATATATTTTTGCTTGATACGAAAATGTGCTTCGCCAACAAGGATGACATTGACGTCATCTGCATCCGTCTTAGCTCCATATTTATGCCCGAGTAAGTGAAGCTCTTGAAGCTAGAACATAGGCGTTGCAGATGTGGTTCTATGGCTAATGCTTATAGCGCCGCCGAGGAGAAGTTATGCTGATCTGTGGGACTGACTGACGCTAATTCTGATTTTGGTGTGCAAGATGTATTCCATTTTAATCTCAACGAAGTAAGCCTCGAAGAAGTAATTTAGTAGTGGCTGTCTCAGGTAGGAATAGCCGCCAACTTAGTGGGGTGGCAGTCCACATTCGTGCATTACGTGCCAGGATATGTAGCTTGAAATCAGCATTAAGACGATTGGTTCAAAAAAAAATGTGTGTGAAATCTTATGGGACTTAACTGCTAAGGTCATCAGTCCCTAAGCTTACACACTACTTAACCTAAATTATCCTAAGGACAAACACACACACCCATGCCCGAGGGAGGACTCGAACCTCCGCCGGGATCAGCCGCACAGTCCATGACTGCAGCGCCTAGACCGCTCGGCTAATCCTGCGCGGCTAAGACGATTGGTCGATGATGTTATATTGATTGGCTATAACGACGGTGATTCGCTCAGTGAAAGACTCCGATAATGGTGTACCTTTTAAAACTTCAACGAAGTTCCCAGTAAGCAATAAACCTCTTACAGAAGCTAATAAGGGCTGCCGTTTGCTCCACGTGCTTCATTAACAGTAGCGTGGTGTATGATCTGTGTTAGTTCTGCGAAGTCGAAGGTTTTAGGAAATCTGGTGTTCGCTTGCTTCACCTTGGTCAGGGGCTAGAACCGCCCATGTCGGAACTCGTACAGTAAGGAAACTGCGCTGGTGTATAGTTCTTTAAAATTCTGGGTTGTATAGCCTTAACTGTCTTTTTTATACTATTAATTTGGCCCGGCGGATCCACCAAGGCAGCGATGAACTATTGTTTGCTTCTACAGTATTCTCTAACTACACGGTATATAGTTGTGGTTTGACTGAAGTCTAACGCTGTATCCTTCAGCCTAATTGTATTCCTTTTGTAGCTATGTTATAAGGCAGACACTCATAGAGTTGTGTTGTTTGATACATGATAGGTTCTGTTGTATATGGTCAGAATTTTCATATAGTTCTCTGAGCGCTGTAAAATAATAATCCTGAGTGGATCATCGTCGCCTTTGGGCCTTCGTCCAAACTGAGCAATTTTTTGGCTTGGCATAATTGACCTAGCTTTCAGTTCCGCTGTTGTACGTTGGGCGAGAAGAAACACATTTGACCCAAACAGCAACTGTTGCGTGGTGTAGTTCTGTGTCTGCTAGGCAGCTTGTGTTCGGCCAAACCTTCTGGCTCCGTAAATAAGTTGTCTTGCACAACGCCACAGAAAGTGACGTGTGCTGTGATTCAAGAAACTAAGTGGCAATATTTCACAGTCCAAACTAAGTGGCAACATTTCACAGTCTACCATAGCCGGCAGCGTTTGTATGTGAGCGTATCTCTGTTTCGACGGATAACAGCTGTAATTGTGACGTAAGTGAAGCTCGACTGTAACGGGTGCCTTTGGCGCCACACATACACCAAATGCACATTGCTAGTAACTTTTCGTAGTTGCCAGCAATAATAAAAATTAGATTTTGTTTCCAATATTCGACCAAGCAACTAAAATCGCTCACTATACTCATATGCAGTGCTAAATTTGTTAGACGTCCGGTTAGCTATGTTTTAAACAATTATTATCTCTCAAATGTTCAAATGTGTGTGATTTCCTAAGGGACCAAACTGCTTAGGTCATCGGTCCCTATACTTACATACAACTTAAACTAACAGATGCTAAGAACAACACACTCACCCATACCCTAGGAAATATCGTCTTTACAATTAAGATAGCTGAACGAAATATTTGGATGTTCGTGATTGTCGCCTGAAGCACACATGTTTTCAGGATAGGGATATTCGGATCAGACTGCAAATACGGGAGTGCAATTTTATTTTCCTGCTGTGGTTTAGCTAGTGGATTCATATTCACGTCACATTCGTCTAGGTATCATTTTTGACTCACAACTGAAGATCTCCAGTTTCTTTATTATATGATTTGCTAATATCTGGTTGCTTTCTGTTCTGTTCATTGGAAGTAACAACTTGTTGTGAAGCCAGGGCTCGTTCGGATAGGGACTGCCTGTGGTGTGTATCCGGTTGAGAGAAAGTAATGGCATTGCGCAGAGTGGCAAGTTATTTCGCGCTATGTTTTGGCGGAATTCCACCCTCTTTAGTTTCAATGGTTATCAGAAATTGATAGGCAGTTGGTGATTCAATAGGAATAAGGAGTACGTCTCGAAAACCAGTGTCTTCCATCTTTTGCTGAAACTATGCCGTCTGTGATAGCGCTTGCCAATGGAACGATGGTTGTGTCAGTGACCCGTTCGCTTGTGCGCTAAGTGGTTCGACTGTGGGCGTGGTGAGCGATCCTACACTTTGTTCGCTTCTGTGTCGTTCTGTTTAGTATTTGGTCTGTAGTTGGACTGAACAAGTACTCACTGCAGCATATGTTCGTTCCATTATCATTTTGTGGGTCTTTCGAGCTTTTGTCTGTTGGAAGGAGTGTAGGAACGCAAATACATTGCATCTGCAAGCAACCAAATATTCACGCTAATGTAAGATGGGATTTTTTTTTTCTAAATCATTGAGCTCCTCTCGAACACCATTAACAGTATATGAGTGAGCATTGGCTGTCCACTTCTCGTATTTGATTTGGAGAAACCTGCCACAAGCTGCCTAATCCCAATCCCACCATTGATATTGATATCTTGAAAATTTCACCTGACGAGGTTATAAAATTGCACTATCCTTAAGTATTGTCCATGAATCGTTGGCATACTAGTTCTGAGGTACAGCAAACTGAACTCAATACATATGCCTGGCAGGTAAAACTTATTTCACAATAATCCAATCATTAATTTTACCCATCCGCGGTTTGGAGCAGCCACGAGGGAAGCTAAACCTAACTATTTTTTCCAAATTTCTTTCATGTTTACTCAGTGCTCACCAGGTGCTTTTCTTACAGTCGCTTATGTCCAAAACCTTCCAAGGAGACCGTACGAACTTTCCCTCAGCGATCAGACCCACATTGACAGCGTGTGCAGGGCACGGCTAGGACTTCAACATACGTAAACAGCAAGACGCAACCCAGGACCATTTTAGCGAATATTGTAGGTGTGCTTATACACTAAGGCTCTACGGAAAATAAGGTCTGATCGACTGCGAAACGGACACCACGGTGAAAAGCCGATGAAGCTTTGCATATATATGTTGACAAGTGTCTCTTGTAAGCACCTCGACCGCGTCACGCTGCTCCTTTCAGTTCAGAGTTCAACCTGAGCAGATACATATGCCTAGGAAATAATTTTTCTGCCAATTATGGGTGCATATGAGAGATTTAGACTGATTTTGTGCAGCCTACAAAACTTAACTGTCATGCATTTCCATCTCAATGACAATTTTTGGTGCCACACTGCAGGGGTAATGAGGATGTTGGTGCAGTGTTTCCCATGTGAAGTGTTTGAACATTCACCATGCACCCAGGACTTCCGCCCTCTGATTTTCATCTCGGCTCACATGAACCACTTTGTAGAAGGACAACAATTTAGCACAAACAACGAGCTGCAGAGTTGAGAATTGGCGGAATGCGTGGGGGGCTGGCTCTTGTGAGGACAGTATTGGAAATTTGGTACAATGATATGACAAATGTACCATTCGGAGCGGCAGCTACGTAGGGAAGTAGCTACCAGGTGTAGCTAACTGTTGCAAATAAAACATTTTTGATTGTCACTGTGGTTTTCATTTCGTCACCGAGCTAACCTTACATTGCGAATAGCCGTAGTACTTTGTATGATGTTGGGTTGAAAGGCGTACGTGAACTCGCACGCACACACACACACACACACACACACACACACACACACACACACACACACACACTGCATAAAGTTCCAATTCTCTAAATACCATACCATATGTCACATGTGTGCAAGCGATACATTGTCTGCAAACTTAGGGACGGAATTTAGTTCCACATGATGTGTCACTGCCAAGTAACATTACACAATGAAACTTGGTCCACACATACAGGGTGACTTTTTTCACAGTGTACAATATCTAGGGATTCATTGATGAGAAGATACGGAACATAAAAGGTGCAATGAACGTATGTCCGGAAATGCATAGGTTCCATGACAGAGACCATTTATTCAATCATACTTTTAACGAAGACGGTAGTCTAATGCGCGCTGTGCCATACAGACACAGTTTACAGTATGCATGGTCTCTTCCTAGAGTGGTACTGTTTCTCATACGTCATACGCTAGCGCCCTCTCCTGCCATAGTAATTGGTAATGTTGTGTGCGATACAATTCACTTGTTGACGCACTTTGAAGTGGCTGTGATACTGCGTTGTACACAATGGTTCCGTATTCGAATGAAGAGCTTGCCAACATGATGTTTACTTACGGAAAGGCAAATGGCAACGGGTGGCGTGCGAAAAGTTTATGTCAGGAGACCTATCCCCGCCGACATTAACAACAGCTTTCAACGTTTGCAGCAGTGTTCAGCCGTTCGTCTGAGACAGGGTCGTTTCAAGAAGCAGGAAATCTTGGTGCACGTATGAGAAATTTTCGGACACCAGAATTTGAAGAAAATGTGATTGACGCCGTGGACGACGACCGCCGTGTCAACACCAGGCAGTTGGCCCGCCAGTACAGAGTAAGCCACACGACCTTGTGGAACATTCTCCATGAATATTGTTACTATTGTTATCACTTACATCGTGTGCAGGGCTTACTAGCGACAGGCTTTCCACATTTTGAGAAGCTTCTACGATTCCAGGATTTGTGTGATCCATCCTATTCGCAGATGAGGCCACCTTTACACTGAGTGGTATCATCATCTTCCATAACAGTGTGGAGACACTGGAGGAGCGTATTCATGCTGACTTTGACACTGCTCGGATGCAGCTTGGTCGATGTGGACATGAGACACATCCGTTGTGGCACATGGAAGCCATTCCCAACAGACACTGTAACTGTGGGTGCATGGTAAAGCGCGTATTAGGCAGCAGTCTCTGCAACAACGTATGACTGAATAAATGGTTTTCAGCATGGATACCACGCATTTGCGGACGTAAGTTCGCCACACATTTATTGTTCCGTATTCTCTCAGGAACAGTCATGGGAGTTTGCACATGGTGGAGAGAATCACCCTGCTTAAAGAATTGCTAAAATATAGAACAGAAGGTAACAGTAGGAAATACGCAATGAGACGAACCGAAATGACAGTCTCAATAGAAGACAATTACACAGAGTTCAGCGCGATCCTTGATGGTCCCTGTGACACGACAAAAGGCGGAACTTCTCATTCCGAGTACTTCACCACCGCCGCTGTTCGAAGCAGTCTCCCATTTTCATTAAATTTGCGCTCTAGCAAAAACTATGGTTCTGCGGTTTTGGTACAGGGCCTAAATGACGTAATAAATGGTAGGGTTACCGGCAGTGTTGGTTAGCGTTAGTAGGGAAAGAAACATAAGTGAATGTGTCAGACAAACTGAATAAAGATTTGCTGCTCGCAAGTACAGTTCACATTCACAAACAAAAAAACTACGTAATTACTTTTGTCATTTTGTTATCAATAGAACTTTCTTCATCATGATCAAAGAATAGAGGTTACCGTTATTACCGATAAGTGCGAAAGTTGTTTATGAACAACAGGAATATGTTTCATATAGGCTCGACAAAGGTTTGAAGCGATATTTGATAATTCCTTGTCTTGCGTTTTCCTTGTTTTTAAATTGTAACTTTTTTATGATAAATCTGCATTGTTTTTAATTTTTTCCTACATCCATCTGTTTTAGTTAGAAAGCAACAAGTTTCAAATAAAACCTCAATTAAACATTGACAATTTCTATTTTGCTACAAACGTAATTTATTTTTAAGTAACAGACCAGAGGATAAACATGTAGAATAAAAATGTTCCATAGGCTATGCAGTCCTCAATGTGTCCTCACTCAGTTTTTAGACGTTTCTCCGCTTCCGGTTTACAGTGGAATCCAGTAAGGCACTGATCGCATACGCAGATAAAGCGATCGAAATGAGGTAACGCCCGGTAGGTGTGCAACACACATAACGTGCAGGCAACATGGTTACGCCCATAATTGATGAAAGATACTAGAAAACAGTCTACGCTTACCTGCGATAATCTACTGTAGCCGACGGTGCTTTTACAGGTGTAGTAGTGATACATAGAAATGAAGTCGCGGCAGAATGCACCCTGAAACGACACGTACGAGGAAGGAATACAGTGTCGAGATAACGTTTACCAGTGAGTGTACTGTTGTTTTGTGGCCGTTCTGACTTCCAAATCTCTGAGTCAGTAGACTCACCAGTCAGTCCACCAGTCAGATTCTCATCTGATTCGTCATTTGTCTGATTTACACACCTCTGTAAAGTTTCTATGTCTCTCTGAATCCATTTCTCTTTAATGTTACTTTTTCAATAATACAAAGACAGTGAAATTAATTATTGAAAGAATGAAAGGAATACAGTTTTCCTCCGTACCTGACATATTCAGTAGGTGAAACTCCTACACTCCATAACTGACACCACATGCAGGTGACGCCTATTGCGCTGTGGGAACAAATTTTTTATTTCATAAGTCTCAAATTTCTTTGCCGTGTTCAGAAAAGTATAAGTATTCGATTTTTGTTGTTAGTCACCCACCCACACACACACATACAGATATGAGAAACATGTTATGCCACTTTCGAATGAGAGAGAGAAATTTTATGGTAGAATAGTCGTTGACAAAGAAATCCCTTTTCATTTCTCAGTGACAGAGCTGGCTGTCAACACGACTAGCCAGCAGCTAGGATAGATGACAGACATCAAATTTCCATCTACCTCTCTTGCATGAAACACAAATAACGTGTTACAGAGAGCTTAAGACGATAAACGACAGCTGCTATACGTATAAAACTTATTCTAAATTATTTTCGTAGAATGTTTTTACATTCAATGTTTTTTATAATTCAGCATTCGCTGTTAGATACACTCTAGCAATGTGACAAGGAGTACTCGGAGTTTAAATTGTGCAATGTTCTTCATTCAGTTTTTTAAAAATTCAATATCCAAAATATTACAATGGCGATTTCTTGATCACAAAAAGTTGCATGAATTTCTGCCAAAAAATATACACCATTCTTGGAACCACATGGTCTCTACATAACGAGAACATATTACCTTGGAGTTTGATCTGGACAATCAGAAAGGAACATTTCCATGTGGGTATGTGAGTGCACATTAGTTACAAAGGTGGTAGTTATCCCAAGTCACACACACACACACACACACACACACACACACACACACACACATACACACACACACAATACACATCTTAAAATGCATTTTCTGCATTTTTCCGTTATTGACAATAACAAGCAGTTATCATCAACGTCATCTTTACTGTGGCAGTGACCCCAAGTCAATGTATTCACTTTACCTGCAAGTACGTAACGTTCTTCATCTTGTGCAGATAAATGTAGTTTGCACTGTTTAATAGTAGAAAGTACAGATTATTTTGACTAAATTACATACAACACAGGTCGTTTAACTCCCAAATCCAACACATATCGAAAGATTATTTTATATCCTTAGCTCTGTGCATTATGCGTCCAGACTCGCTGACTGGAGTATATATTTTTACTCGTAGACTAGTAAATTCTATTACAGATACCGCAATCTATTCATCTTTTAATAATCCCACCTGCATTTTATTCGCGGTTGAATATCGTGTCTATTAGTCACATGGGAAACCCGGTAGGGACATCCTCATAGATACTGGAGTTGTACTGTGGCACATTAAGCTGTCTGTGTCTGTGTTGCAGGGATTTCCATGACTACTCATAAGCTTTTTAAATGTGAATCCATAATCAAAGTCGATGACAGCCGTTTACGAAAGTTCCGTGTTGCCATCACTGCCGCCATAGGTCTCTCAAAGACTATGCCCAGATTGCTCAATTCAATGCCAATTACATTTTTCGTTCTAAATGACACTCCTTCGGAAATTTGGTTCCGCAATTAATAAACGTACACCACACCTGTCTTGTCTGGATATCGCTAGTCTTGTGTTCCACATCATCTGTCGTTGAGTTGAGATGTTTTTTCTTCCAATCACTACTGTTCATCAGTTTCGAAAATGGGGATGAATGATGATTATGAAGACGACACAACAACATCCAGTTATCTCGAGGCAGGAAAAATCCCTGACCCCGCCGGGAATTGAACACGGGATCCCGTGATCGGGAAGCGAGAACGCTACCGCGAGACCACGTGCAGCGGACCCATTTCCACTGTTCATCAGTTTCGAAATTATCTTCTACAAAATATTTATTCTACTCATCCTAATGTTGTGCACTAATCTCAACGTCTGATTCCATCCACGGATATTGGCTAAATGATAAATCCCGCTGAATGTTTTCTGGAACCAGTTTATGTTGTGGTTCAAATGGCTCTGAGCACTATGGGACTCAACTGCTGTGGTCATAAGTCCCCTAGAACTTAGAACTACTTAAACCTAACTAACCTAAGGACATCACACACATCCATGCCCGAGGCAGGATCGAACCTGCGACCGTAGCGATCGTGCGGTTCCAGACTGTAGCGCCTTTAACCGCTCGGCCACTCCGGCCGGCAGTCTATGTTGTGAAATTTGTTTTACACTACTGTAGTGAACAATGCAGTCTTTCTTATAATGTTGAGTCCAAAATTACTTCTTTTCTGTCTCGCTATAAGACGCTGGCGGCATTTTTTGTTTTTCACCACACAGAACTCTCTGGAGAAACCCATGCGTAATTGACTCCGGAAGATAATGCAGCGTCATTCGTCTCCACAGACTAGTCAGATCAAGATATATACTATGTAAGAATCGTCGATTTTGCCATCCTTATGGGCCCTGAATCTGTTGTTGACACTGGCAGGTCTGCAACAGGTGTGCTTAGTGCTACCTCTATGCAACTTTCAATAAACTACAGCTTTTTGATGTAGGTTATAAGTTGCAATTACAATTTAGTAATTTTTCAGTCGAACATCCCACGTCAAACTAGAAGAAAAAGTGTGACGCCCAGGGTCCAATTTGTACATCTTAAGACAGACATTTCCTATTTCTTCGAACACATCCGTAAAGAGTGCCAAGTTGTGACATTTCGGGGAAAAATGTGAAGATGTTGTTCTGCTGTGAATAGCAAACGTTAGCTCTCGTTACTATCGCTGTTGATGATATATTCAGATTCCCTCTCCTGTGGGCATTATATATTGAAATGGTGAAATGAAACTGCTCCTGATGCTAATAACCAGTAAGACAATCACTAGGATTATCCAGGTGCAAATTACGTGAATTGACGACTACAGTGTTTCAGTTCTCACTAGCAAAAGTTTATTGTCTCTAAAATATTCATACAAACTGAAAGATTGATAAAAACAACTATATCAATAAGTGGTTAAAAGTGACTCGAATTCCCAACATAGGGACAGGTAAGCTAACTACAGAAAATTTTATAAAACTGAAAAACTGCTGCAGACATTGACTATGTTCAGTGTTAATCGTTAAAGGCGAGCGAAACGCTGGCTAACGCGCACCTAATTACAGTCAAAGCGACACACGACGGTAAATTCTAAGCGCCGATTAGTAGCAAAATTCATCATAGTTACTCAGAGGTAAATCTGAGACAAATTCCAACTTACATGTTCAGAACCCCACTTCACACGACAATCACGATTCCAAACTGTCATTTGGCAGGAAAGAATCACACACCTCAGTAAGCCCTGAGTTTTCTAAGTCCAGTCACTGGACTAACTGGAAAACTTTTCTCTTCCTAAAGCGTGCGATGCTAGAATCACCGCTCAGCCTGACCAAATTGTTGCTTCAATGAGCTCACACAGAACCCTTCGGCACCAGCACACTTTCGAACCCCACCATTTGGTACCGAACTCTCCTCACATAACGATGTTCATCGACCTGTACATCTTCGGTCCAACCCCTCTGTGAAATTCCCGTACACGCCACTTAACGGCTTTCGCAGTTTGATCTGCCAGACTTACATCTTTCTTTACACAAAGTACTTATGAACGGTTTCACTGTACCATGAGCTGCTTGCTGAAATTCTAGTCTAAAATGACATATTAAGTTTTACACGTAATAGTTCGACCAATGATTGAAGTTGAGTTATTGGAGACATCGTTCCAATGATCAACAGGGTTATTTCACTCTGTGCCGTTAAATATGATTACAGTTTTTCATTGTCCGCAGCTCGTGGTCGTGCGGTAGCGTTCTCACTTCCCACGCCCGGGTTCCCGGGTTCGATTCCCGGCGGGGTCAGGGATTTTCTCTGCCTCGTGATGGCTGGGTGTTGTGTGCTGTCCTTAGGTTAGTTAGATTTGAGTAGTTCTAAGTTATAGGGGACTGATGACCGTAGATGTTAAGTCCCATAGTGCTCAGAGCCATTTTGAACAGTTTTTCATTTGAAACACTTCCTTAATTGACTTTTACTTCTCTTTCCGTTGCACCACTTAGAATTTTTAGGGACGAAAATACGGAAAATTAGTAACATACAAAGAAATCTTAAGACGTAATAATTGTAAGTTGTGTGTTATGATCTCTGACAATGCATACTGCCTTGCTATATGTGTACTTGTTATGGGCTAGGTTTTATACCAGTTTTCAATTAATTTCAATCAAAATGTGTCTCACTCCTGATTTAATTACATTATAAAATGCGTGAATGTACTAGTCGAAGCTCCTCGCCGAGAGCTGCAAACTGATTGTCTCATCTTCCTTGTACATTAATTAGTAAAGAAATTATTATACTTTTGCTGACTGGTGGTTACAGGGAAACTTCGCCATGCCGCATCTTTTTATATACAATGATTACAGACAAGATGTGAACTTTGGCGTAATCGTGGTTCTTCCCTATTTGACATCACGTATCGTCCTTCGTTGTACGGTTAACCGTTTGTTTTGTATGAGCGCAACCACGAACAATATCTGGATGTCATCGTGCGTTCAATGGCTGATCTGACGCCACGACAGTATTACTCCAACTTTGACAGATATGCGTAGCGTATGTGGTGAGTGTGCACGGAAACGGAACCGACACAAGTTAGCGCACGGACCAAACTCAGCGTTGTAGCCGCCTACACACACACACGCCTAGGTGACACTTCGTGTAGCCTCTACGTCATGGAGCGCGCGACAGTCCGTCGTATCACAATACATTGGCTTACTTTATCTTTCACGCAGTGATCAAGGTAAGAGATGCGGCATCAAGGATTAAAACATTTATCGAAGATACTCGCACAATAATTTGCTAATAACATATCAATAAATAAAGATGTAACATTAGTGCAATGTCACCGTCAGTATGGGCTGTGCGTATGTATGATCTTAACCTAAATGTGTGTCAATTTGTCATAGTAACATACAGCCCAAGACCAAACCAATTATTTAAAATGTAAACATAATACACTGAGGCGCCAGTGAAACTAGTATAGGCATGCGTATTCAAATACAGAGATATCGAAACAGTCAGGACAAGGCGCTGCGGTCATCAACGCATATATGAGACAACAAGTGTCTCACGCAGTTGTTAGATCGGTTTTTTCTGCTACGATGTCACATTATCAAGATTTAAGTCAGTTTGAACGTTGTGTTACAGTGGGCAGACGAGCGATGGGACACAGCGTCTCGGAGGTAGCGATGAAGGGGGGATTATTTCTGTGGTTGATTGTTTCCACTGATAGTACTTTGACTTGAGTTAAACATACCGTTGTCTGGCGTGTGCAGTTTTGTGGGCGGTGTTCTTTGTGTGTGAAGACACTGGTCACAGCATCAGAAGTGAAAAACTGCAATCGCGTGTCATGATCTCCGCACTTCGGCCGCACTAGTCTGTATTTCTCCTAAAGAGTGTTCTGTTGTGTGAGTTTGGCCTGCCAGGGGTGGAGCTGTCATAGCCTCAGGTACAGGGGCGCGTTTGTATTAAGGATGCTAATGGGTGGCCTTTGTTTCTTTGATAGGAAATGGGCTGGCTGACATGGTGCAAAGAGCATCAGGGCAGTGCTGGCTCCAATGAAGTCGCTGCCACCACACGAAGGGCTTACTTTACACTGCGCGCAGTTCGTCTCTGCAAGTGCTACGTTGAGTGAATGTGCTGCGTTGGTTGTGGTACGAGCTTAATTGATTCCACGAATGAGGACAAATTACCGAGTACCGCAAACAGTATGAGACTGAATGAAAAGCGCCAAAAATGTCAAAAGATTGGTTTTCTAAACTTTTGCTATAGTTTATCATCTCAGATTGGAGCGCAAGCACGGGATAATCAAATTTGATACAGTGACATGATATTTAACAGTTTTTAAATAAAAAACACAGTGTTAAGGTCACACAGTAACCGTTGCAGTCTCAGTTGGTTTATTTGCACTTAAGAGCCCAAGAAACGGGTTCACCTGCCCAATATCGTGTAGGGCCCCCGCGAGCATGCAGAAGTGCCGCAACACGACGTGGCATGGACTCGACTAACGAATGAAGTAGTGCTGGCGGGAAGTGACACCATGAATCCTGCAGGGCTGTCCATAAATCCGTAACGAGGGGGTGGAGAATTCTGAATGGCGCGTTGCAAGGCATCCCGGACTTATGTCATGTTGAACGATTCTCTTCAGTCGTTGCTGGTTCCGTTCTTGCAAGGTCTTTTCTAAGAGATTTTACATTTTACCAGATTCCTGATATTCATGGTAATCTCGAGGAATGGTCGTACGGGAAAGTCCCTTCATCGCTACCTCAGAGATGCTGTGTCCCATCGCTCATGAGCCGACTGTGACACTACGTTCAATCACCAGAGCCGCAACTGAACGTCCATTGAGTAACGACAGTTGGTCCTTTCAGGTATTTTATGCTCCATCGAAGATATGTCTGAAAGTAAACATCATGATACAACTGACGGAAGTGTCCAGTCTGGAGGAGAGAGTGTTACGTTTTTGGGAATGTCTTCTTGGGATTCCCTGGGTTATCTCTCCATTTTGAATGGCACAGTGGATCAACACAGGTATGCATCTATCCTTGGGAACCATGCAGTTTCTTTCTCCTGTGCATGATGGCATGGTTTGAAGAGCACTAGGTTGAGTTTATCGAACTCTCCTGGTTACCAAACTCCCAGGATTTAATCGCAATCGAGAATCTGTGGGGGCCATCGAGCTGTTCACGCCCTGGATCCTCAACCGAGAAAAAAACGCAGCTGAGCACAGTGCTAGAGTCGACATGATTCCGCTTCCCTGTCAGTACCCAGCAAAGTATCAATGGCTCTCTTCCATCAGGTTTCGAAGCGGTCTGTACTGAAAAAGGAGGTTATTCTGACTTTTGGCATATGGCCACTTTAATGTGACTTACCAGTACAGGTAACTGATCCAGAAACGAGGTCTAAACATTGTATATGCAACTATTGGACCTATACACAACTCTTCCCACTGTTAAACGGAAGCCAGGTAGGTACTACCAGACTGATACCTATTAATTCTCTTACAGGGTCTTTGATAATATCTAAGCTTGGCAAAATCTTACATACTAGGTATAAGGAACACATCAAGACGGACATCAAGTGCATATCATTCAATATTTGCAGACCTTCTTAAACAAAGCCTAGACACAGTAGAAAACTATGTGACCACTATACAAGTCTGCAAAAGCAAGCATCTCGACACTCTTCAAGAATTGACCTACGTACATAAAGCACTGACACACAACATAAAACCACTCAATAACAAACGTAATGTCCAAATCCGGAAGGATTGCCAGAGAAAGAAAAGGTCTCGTAAGTATCAATATTAAAACAAGCCTTGTAGCTTAGATACAAAGGCACAGTACACCCCATTTTCGTCAGTCCATTAAAAGATCGTACATCTATCTACATCTACATACATACTCCGCAATCCACCATACGGTGCATGGCGGAGGGTACCTCATACCACAACTAGCATCTTCTCTCCCTGTTCCACTCCCACACAGGACGAGGGAAAATATACTGCCTACATGCCTCTGTACGAGCCATAATCTTTCTTATCTTTGTGGTCTTTACGCGAAATGTAAGTTGGCGGCAGTAAAACTGTGCTGCAGTCTGCCTCAAATTCTGGTTCTCTAAATTTCCTCAGTAGCGATTCACGAAAAGAACGCCTCCTTTCCTCTAGAGACTCCCACCCGAGTTCCTGAGGCATTTCCGTAACACTCGCGTGATGATCAAACAAACCAGTAACAAATATAGCAGCCCGCTTCTGAATTGCTTCTATGTCCTCCCTCAATCCGACCTGATAGGGATCTCAAACGCTCGAGCAGTACTCATGAATGCCCGCATCTCGTGGTCGTGCGGTAGCGTTCTCGCTTCCCACGCCCGGGTTCCCGGGTTCGATTCCCGGCGGGGTCAGGGATTTTCTCTGCCTCGTGATGGCTGGGTGTTGTGTGCTGTCCTTAGGTTAGTTAGGTTTAAGTAGTTCTAAGCTCTAGGGGACTTATGACCACAGCATTTGAGTCCCATAGTGCTCAGAGCCATTTTTTAGTACTCATGAATCGGTCGTATTAGTGTTTTATAAGCGGTCTCCTTTACAGATGAACCACATCTTCGCAAAATTCTACCAATGAGCCGAAGACGACTATCCGCCTTGCCCACAACAGCTATTACATGCTTGTCCCACTTCATATCGCTCTGCAATGTTACGCCCAAATATTTAATCGATGTCACTGTGTCAAGCGCTACACTACTAATGAAGTTTTCAGACATTACATGATTCTTTTTCCTATTCATCTGCATTAATTTACATTTATCTACACCCCTCGAAATTGAAATAAGAACACCGTGAATTCATTGTCCCAGGAAGGGGAAACTTTATTGACACATTCCTGGGGTGAGATACATCACATGATCACACTGACAGAACCACAGGCACATAGACACAGGCAACAGAGCATGCACAATGTCGGCACTAGTACCGTGTATATCCACCTTTCGCAGCAATGCAGGCTGCTATTCTCCCATGGAGACGATCGTAGAGATGCTGGATGTAGTTCTGTGGAACGGCTTGCCATGCCATTTCCACCTGGCGCCTCAGTTGGACCAGCGTTCGTGCTGGACGTGCAGACCGCGTGAGACGACGCTTCATCCAGTCCCAAACATGCTCAATGGGGGACAGATCCGGAGATCTTGCTGGCCAGGGTAGTTGGCTTACACCTTCTAGAGCACGTTGGGTGGCACGGGATACATGCAGACGTGCATTGTCCTGTTGGAACAGCAGGTTCCCTTGCCAGTCTAGGAATGGTAGAACGATGGGTTCGATGACGGTTTGGATGTACCGTGCACTATTCAGTGTCCCCTCGACGATCACCAGTGGTGTACGGCCAGTGTAGGAGATCGCTTCCCACACCATGATGCCGGGTGTTGGCCCTGTGTGCCTCGGTCGTATGCAGTCCTGATTGTGGCGCTCACCTGCACGGCGCCAAACACGCATACGACCATCATTGGCACCAAGGCAGAAGCGACTCTCATCGCTGAAGACGACACGTCTCCATTCGTCCCTCCATTCACGCCTGTCGCGACACCACTGGAGGCGGGCTGCACGATGTTGGGGCGTGAGCGGAAGACGGCCTAACGGTGTGCGGGACCGTAGCCCAGCTTCATGGAGACGGTTGCGAATGGTCCTCGCCGATACCCCAGGAGCAACAGTGTCCCTAATTTGCTGGGAAGTGGCGGTGCGGTCCCCTACGGCACTGCGTAGGATCCTACGGTCTTGGTGTGCATCCGTGCGTCGCTGCGGTCCGGTCCCAGGTCGACGGGCACGTGGACCTTCCGCCGACCACTGGCGACAACATCGATGTACTGTGGAGACCTCACGCCCCACGTGTTGAGCAATTCGGCGGTACGTCCACCCGGCCTCCCGCATGCCCACTATACGCCCTCGCTCAAAGTCCGTCAACTGCACATACGGTTCACGTCCACGCTGTCGCGGCATGCTACCAGTGTTAAAGACAGCGATGGAGCTCCGTATGCCACGGCAAACTGGCTGACACTGACGGCGGCGGTGCACAAATGCTGCGCAGCTAGCGCCATTCGACGGCCAACACCGCGGTTCCTGGTGTGTCCGCTGTGCCGTGCGTGTGATCATTGCTTGTACAGCCCTCTCGCAGTGTCCGGAGCAAGTATGGTGGGTCTGACACACCGGTGTCAATGTGTTCTTTTTTCCATTTCCAGGAGTGTATATTTAGAGTTAGCTGTCATTCTTTGCACCAATCACAAATCCTGTCCAAGTCATCTTGTATCCTCCTACAATCACTCAACGACGACACGTTCACGTACACCATAGCATCATCAGCAAACAGTCGCACATTGCTATCCACCCTATCCAAAAGATCCTTTATGTAGATAGAAAACAACACCGGGCCTACCACACTTCCCTGGGGCACTCCAGACGATACCCTCACCTCCGATGAACACTCACCATCGAGGACAACGTACTGGGTTCTATTACTTAAGAAGTCTTCGAGCAACTCACATACTTGGGAACTAATCCCATATGCTCGTACTTTAGTTATGAGTCTGTAGTGGGGCACCGAGTCAAACGCTTTCCGGAAGTCAAGAAATATGGTATCCGTCTGATACCCTTCATCCATGGTTTGCAAGATATCATGTGAAAAAAGGGCGAGTTGCTTTTCATAGGAGCGATGCTTTCTAAAGTCGTGCTGATGCATGCACAGCAACTTCTCTGTCTCAAGGAAATTCATTATATTCGAACTGAGAATATGTTCGAGAATCCTGCAACTAACCGATGTTAAGGATATTGGTCTGTAATTTTGAGGATCCATCCTTCTACCCTTCTTATATACAGGCGTCACCTGCACTTTTTTCCAGTCGCTCGGGACTTTACGTTGGGCGATAAATGCAAGCTAAGTAAGGAGCCAATGCAGTAGAGTACTCTCTGTGAAATCGAATTCGAATCCCATCAACCTGGCAATTTATTTATTTTCAACCTCAGCTGCTTCACAACCCCAGGAATGTCTATCACTATTTCCTCCATACGGGAATCTGTACAAGACTCAAACTTCGGTATGTTTGTACGATCCTCCTGCGTGAATGATTTCTCAAATGCTGAAAACAAGACAGTTTTCGGATAATGTGTTCAAAAGTAATTCACACGACGGCTTGTCTGTTCCACCTGTAATAAATCCATAGACAACTCAGTCTATACTAGGTAGGTTGACGTCGCCTCCGACTAATATAGCATGATCTTGGTACTTCTACGATACAGACTGTAGACTTCCTTTGAATGATTCTAGAACTGTCACAGTGGAACCTGGTGCCCGGTAATAACACCCAAAAATTAACTTTATTTCACCTAGCCCTGATAAACGTGTCCAGATAACTTCACAAACACGCTCTACTTCGACCTCAGTAGACACAATATTTTTGTCAACTGCAATGAAGACCCCACCTCCTACGGTGTCTAATCTGTCTTTCCGATACACGTTCCAACCCTCACTAAATATTTCAGAACTTCCTATCTCAGGGTTCAGCCAGGTCTCTGTCCCGAGAATAATTTGCGCGCCACACGCTTCCTGGAGGGCAGTAAATTCAGGAACTTTATTCCGAACACTCTGAAAATTTACTGCTAATATCTTGATAGCTGAAGTGTCTTTATACTGAGCGCGACCTCATTTCCGTGCCTACACATCGACTGGTGAGTGTTCATCAGGACACCTCGCACTACTGCCTAGCCTAAAAAAAACCATGTGCACGTCACAAGTACTCAGCTACCCGAGAAGCCGCTTCCTTTATGTACTGCACCCCTGACCTATCTAGGGGCGTCCTACAACTGCCCACCCAATAGCGCAAGTCTAGAAATCTGTAGCCATGACTGTCACAGAGTCGACGAAGCCTCTGGTTGAGACCCTCCACTCGGCTCCAAACCAAAGGACCCCGATCCACTCTGGGAACGATGCTGCAAATAGAGAGCTCTGCTTGCACCCCGCGTGCGAGGCCAGCGGTCTTCACCAAATCTGCCAGCCGCCTGTACGAACTGAGGATCGCCTCAGAATCCAAGCGACAGGCATCATTGGTGCCGACGTGAGCAACTACTTGCAGACGACTGCACCCAGTACGTTCGATAGCCGCAGGCAAGGCCGCCTCCACATCTTGGATGAGGCCCCCCGGCAGACAAACCGAGTGAACGTTGGATTTCTTTCCAGCCCTGTACGCTATTTCCCTCAGGGGCTCCATCACCCGCCAAACGTTGGAGCTCCCAGTAACCAGCAAGCCTTTGCCCCCGTGTGCCTGCTCGGGCCCTGCTGAAGGAGCGGCCACCTGCCCACTGACAGTATGAACGGGCGAGGCCAGCCGGCCAGCCTCCACATTGGCCCGCCACCTCGAGCGACGCGGACGCGTTGCAGTCCGCCACCCACCCTGAGGTGAGGGCGGCCCCAACGGACTGGGCACATTAGAAGGTGCCTCGGCGGCTGAATCAGCGGACGCAGCAAGCGACGCCTGGGGTGTCTCAAGCGACGCGCCAGACCCTCCGCCGTCGCTGCACCTCGAGGCAGCAGCCTGAAGGCGGCTGACGGTGGCCAACAGCACGCTCAGCTGCTCGCGAACCGCGGCCAGTTCCTCCTGCGCCCGCACACAGCACGCACACACCCTATCCATCCTACTGCTAACTCCGCGAATTTATACTCTACGGCTATCAATAAGCAATATTACTCCTCTTTAATACGACAATACGCAAGGATTTTATGTAATTAAATATGCTAGCGCACAAACACTCGGAAAGAAATTAAGAATCAAACTATAAAACAAATGTGAGAACTAAATATGCGACTCGCTACTGCACTGATACTTCACCAACGGCTGCTCAAGGCCATACATTGAGTATATGCTGATTTCACACTCACTGATTCCGCTTTGGTGGCAAAAAGCGACGCGGTCTTGTACCTTCTGCCAGTAAACAATACTAAATGCCGAATATAGAGGCCTTCGAACACCAATCAAGGCGGAGTTCCAGATCGAGGAGATTTCCAGCCTGAGGAGATTTCCAGACAAGGAAGTGTTCCAGATAGCAGCCTCGATTGACCAACGGCCTATAGCAGATACTGTGTGATTCAGCATCATGCTCAATTAAGCTTGTACACTAAGAAAGACTTGCAAAGCATGCCTGTGGGTACCGCCTGACCAGGGTTACTAGTTGCTGCTGTGTCCTGACTACAAGCCGAATATGCAGTGCCTAGGAAACCTGCTTTCTCGGATCGCTAGACAACAATTCCAGCAAATCGCGTTACGGATATCATTTACAGAAAATAAATGACAGTGCTTAACTAGTATAAATTTACAGTGAGGTGTCACAAGCAAAGGGCGACTTGGGACATAAGCAATCTCTTCATTATATACAATTCGTAATACAATAGAAGTAATACAGTTCCTAAGTCGCTGCTATAGAACTTCTAGTCTCCAACTGCGCCGCGGTCAGCCGATGCGGCGCTTATATTCTCTTCGCATAGAGGCCACTGCTGCCTCGTTGCCATCCTAGAGGTAGGTCGGTCCGCATACTATTGGCTGACGTCTTCTTCACAGCCTTCTCTGCTCTAACATTCCTGACAGGCGTGCCGGCGCTTGACTTTACGACGGAATAGTTTCTATCATACATTTTTCTACACGTACCTGTATCTCCAGATTATTTTCGTTATGACAAGTACTTGAACATAAGTGTTCGATTACCGGAATAGAATCTGCTACTTACCTGGTCCTTGCTCTGTAGTACCATAGAGGTGTATACCATACTGTCTGTACCTGAATTATAATAAAGGTATAGTCCAGGGTGTTCATTTGATCCGATAACTGACTGAAGAATCTAGTAATCCTTAGCTATGTTTTACACTTCGTGAAGTTACAATCTACTGGCTGTGCCTCTCTGTATGTTCATTGCAAATACGACAAGAAGCAAATGAAAGCAGACCAGTAATCCAACCCAGACTTCCTTATTCTTATTAGCACCATATTTACCTCCTTAGCGTAACATCGAAGTCATTGGAGCACCAGTTTAAAAAAGGCATGCAAGGAGTTACGTGATAATCAAACATTCTTGGATGCCAAGCTGCAAGTGTTCATATACATAATTGAAGATGAGTGGATTGACCCAGCCGTGAGAGCAAGGGGAGAGGGTTTGAGGTTAGCCCAAACAGTGGATCAGGCATTGATAGATAAAGCATTCATTACCTCTTGTAAAGAAAAGTTCGGTGAATCCAGTCTTCTGAGATCACTATTTTAGATGTAAGAAAGGGCGCTATCATTTTAGAGGACTCCACTATGGAAAGACACGTCAGGAAAATAGATGCCATGTAGCAAAGTTGTAGTGGAACAGTGAAACGGACACCCAATCCTCGGTCACTGGCGAGGTCAACAGATGTAGTGGAACCAAGATTTTATGAGTGCACTGTCGAAGAATTTGCCTACCTCAGGGGTAGCTACACTCTAAGCGCAAGTGTGCAACCAGCAGCATCTCTCCCACCCTCCCTATTGGGAAGAAATTCAAAATCGGCGGGAAATTCAAATTTTTGTTGTAAGTTCGAATTTTCGTGGTAAATTCAAATGATAAATAAAAAATGGTTCAAATGGCTCTGAGCACTATGGGACTTAACTACTGAGGTCATCAGTCCCCTAGAACGTAGAACTACTTAAACCCAACTAACCTAAGGCCATCACACACATCCACGCCCGAGGCAGGATTCGAACCTGACTGTAGCGCCTAGAACCGCTCGACCACACCGGCCTGCTGATAATTAAATTTCATGCAGAGGACATAATAATAATAATAATAATAATAATATACTCATTAATTGTAAAAATTCAATTTATATATCGCTAGTGTGGAAGGATATAGCTATTCTCCTTATTTCATCATCTCTGTAATGCTGCCACAGTCTAACGATGATGTTGCAACCCAAGATGACTGACGGAGAATACTGGCGCTATCTTCCCTTCCGCCAGTTTGTGGAAAATTCGAGAACTCGTGGGAAATAAAAAAAATCAGAAGGAAAATTCAAATTAGTTCCTCTGGCCCTCAAGCATGGGAGTGAAAAGCGGGAGGGGCTTTTTGCTATTTATCGAGTGCTAGAGAGTAGCTCTAGTCAGTCTCGTCAATAGTTGCTGGATGGAGAGAGGATGTTTTCGCTACTAGTCAAGCACTAAACAGTTGCTCCAGCCAATCTAGAGAATAACTCTGTGAGGGAAGGATAGGTAATGGCAAGACGACAGCTAACTATCACTGAAGTGCAGGAAAGCATACTCTCTCCGATCTATAAGTGAACTGCGGCTGGGAGGAACATATGGATGGGTAGTAATATTAGGACAACGACGAACTGTACCAATTCTTCTATAAATCAATGCATCCTATGCACAGGAATCATGTAGCAACATCAATGCCGACTGAAACACACTTACACCTGTTTACGAGTCACATGTCGCATCGTGGCCAACAGAAATGTGACAATTACATTATAAGATATTTTTTATGAGTATAGTGCTCATTATTTTACTTGAACACGACATCTAAAGATGAAAAATTTGGCCAGTAACCTCCAGTAACGCCATCTACCAGGTTTACTTTTACCGGAGCGTTTCTTAGTACCTGCAGGTCAAAACGGGCTTACACGCCCCTTCCGGTAGGCCAAGCCGTCGTGACCACATCTGGCGCTGCCACAGACCAGCCTCGATAAACCCTTATACAGTGCGAGACAAGCAGGGTTTGCTTGGACATAAACTGCAATTCTGCAATTCCAGCTATGACAAAGGTTACATATTTTAATAAATTTTCTTTACCCAATCCAAGTTGTGAATGTTGTTTGTACACATACCTCGAATTCCTCCATTTTGGTTAGCTGGTTGGTTTGGGGAAGGGGACCAAACAGCGAGGTCATCGCTCTCTTCAGATTAAAGAAGCATGGGGAAGGGCTTCGGCCTTGCCCTTTCAAGGGAACCGTCCGAGATTTGCCTGAAGCGACTTAGGAAAATCCTGAAAAACCTAATTCTGGACTGCCGGAAGCGGGTTTGAACCATTGCCCTTCCCAACGCCAAGTCCAGTGTGCTAACCATTGCGCCACCTTGCTCGGTCTCATTTTTACGAATGTTGCTTTTGAAGGTGGTACACATCGGGGCAGATACGCATTTTCACATCTCTGAAGCGTTGTTACTTGTTGATTCTTAGTGTGAAAATCAAGTACAACAGTATGGCATAGGCTATATTTCTTCCACGTATTCTCCCATCCAGTTAAAAAAAAATCTGTTCTTACCACCTTAGCATGTGCTACGTCCTGCATCACTATACTAGAATATTAAACTCATTTTCCGCTCATGATGGAGTGCTAAGAGCATACTGTACATCTATCACAGGATGCCTCCACACTTTCAGACTCTCTTGAGGTAGTCAAATGCCTCATTACTTATGAAGTGTCTTACGGCAGTCAAACGCCTGATCACTCAATAAGTCTCTTAAGGCACCCAGACAGCAACCTAGAGCAACTGCAAACATCAAGTTATAATTACGAATCGTTGTTTATAAACCCAGTAACAGAAATGATTTTATTACGATGACTAACCTTCCCTGTGTAGGTGGAAGATACAAATTTCGTTATAGGATTTCGCAGCAACGAAAAAACGCGTGACTGCCGCTGCAGTTCATGATTCATACCTGTGGCACTCTCGCCCTCACTTCCACTCTCCCGGCGACCGGTCACTGACATCAAACTAATTGGCTAATTAATTTTATTTTGAGTGATTTTTTACCGCAGTCGGATTACGCTCTCCAGCTATCTCAAATGGGTATTACTGGAAGGAAGGCGACTTTCTTTCCGAGGAACAGCATTGAGAAAATTAAGAGGACCGACATTTGAAGCTCTCTGCAGAAGGATTGTAGTGCTGTTGTCAGACATTTCGCGAAAGTGATATGAAGATAGTATAAAGGAATTAACGCTTGTAAGGGATCATATAGATAATCCTTTTTCCCTCGCTCTATTTGCAAGTGAAATAGGAAAGAAAATGACCAGTCATGGGACAGGTATTCTCCGGTACGCACTGCATAATGGCTAGCGAAGTATGCATACAGATGTAGATGTACATTTTGTCTACTTATTAAGATGTCAGTCAATTCATTTACAGGCACGTAAAACACACGGAAGAACGCTGTCTACTATTTATCGAGGAAACAAATGGCAGAGCTTCTGCTCATGATTGTCCCTTACCAAAAACCTTCGTATTGTCATCTAATTTTCTCTCTGCAGTGAGCCTCACCTCGCAACCCCCCTTTTTTTCACACTATCGCTAGCCCGCCATATTATCACGAATTTTCCAATCTTTGACAGATAAACATTTGAATCCACCATATTTTTGACGCATAAGCGGTGTCCACTGCCAAGTCACAGACTTCTGATAATTTTCTCTAAATCTCATCATGTTGCGGCAGCACTCTCCCATAAATTAGAATGCTGTCTAGTGTCCCACCCGACATTAACCAGGTAGACAGCTATCACAGCAGGGAAACAGCACAATATATATTCTTTCCTCCAGCCATATTGCAGTCGCAGCCCTGCACTTCCTATTTATCTTGTTCCTGAGGTAGTGATATAGCCGTTTTTCCGTCTTTCTGAGATTGTTTCCATAGTTCTTCGATTAGTTTCTCGCTAAATGAGGTATAGCCGCTGCTTTTCTCATTGTAGTTACTTCATGAGATGTATGTGGGAGGAAGTAGTATGTTAGCTTACAACGATTAGAAGAAGCGGCAAAGAGATTACCTCTCAGCCACCATTTTCTCGACTTATCGCTTATCTCTCATACACACATCAAAAAAGCTTTCCATCATTCCGACTTCCAGAACTCCTGAAGATAGAAGTTTACTACGGATATAGTATCACAGAGACAGTCCCTTTGACTGTTCAGAGATGTCACTAAACCCGCCCAAAGATGTAAATAACCATGCATGTGCAGCGCCTATTAGAAGGAGGGAGTTCGACAGCCGATCAGTTCCACTCATTCCACCAGGATGGTAGTACACGGGTCGTGTTGTCTGTAGTTCAACCATGCCTAGACGGTCAATACCGCGGTGGGATCACGTCCGCATTGTTACGTTGTGCCAGGTAGGGCTCTCGACAAGGGAAGCGTCCAGGCGTCTCGGAATGGACCAAAGCGATGTTGTTCGGACATGAACGAGATACAGAGAGAGACAGGAGCTGTCGATGACACGCATCGCTCGGAACCTTGACAGCAACGCCACCATGTTGAATAATGCTTTTCCTGCAGTCACAGGACGTCGTGTTACAACTGAAAACAGTGCGCACTAGGTTGCATGATGCGCAACTTCACCCCTGACATCCATGGCAAAGTCCACCTTTGCAACCACGACACCATGAAGCGCGGTACAGATCGGACCAACAACAATCTGAATGGCCCTCTCAAGATTGGCATCACGTTCTCATCACCGATGAGTGTCGCATATGCCTTCAGCGAGACAATCTTCGGAGACGTGTTTGGAGGCAACCCGGTCAGGCTAAAAGCTTTATATACACTGTCCAGCGAGTGCAACAAGGTGGAGGATCCCTGCTGTATTGTAGTGGCATTATGTGGGGCCGACGTACGCCGCTGGTGACCATGGCCACTTGTGGATATGATGCCACGACGAATACAGGCATGCATCAATGCAAGAGGACGTGCTACTGGGTATTAGAGGTACCGGTAAGTACAGCAATCTGGACCAAAACTGCTGAAGGTCTAGCTGTATTGTGGTATAACATACAATGTGTGGTTTTCATTAGCAATAAAAAGGGCGAAATATGGGAACGAAGTTTTTCGCGACGGCACTTATATGTAAAACATTCTCAGTGTTCCTGCCGCGTCAGTTCTGGATAAAATCTCAAGCTTTCGACGATTACCTCCGTCGTCATCGCAAGGTTACCGAGAATGTTTTACGTAAAAAAGGGCGGAAGAGATATTTGTGTTGATCTCTATTCCAATTTTCTGTTCAGGTTCCTGAACTCTCAGAACCGACGTAATGCAAAACTTTTTTTGATGTATGTATTTTCTCGAGTCTTCCAGTCTTCAAATTATGGTGTTTTATTTACTGAGCCAAGTCACAGACCGTCCTAATTCTTCTGAAACCTCACCACGTTGCGACAGCACTGTTCGTTCAGTTAGAAAGGTCTCTAGTAACCCGTGATAGTTCTCTACATATCCAGTGTCTGTTAAAGGGCTAGACAACCTTCTAACTATTGGAACAGTGCTGTCGAAACGTGGTGGGATTTCGGGAGAATTACAAGAGGTCTGTGACTTGGTTGGCGATATATAAGACTATATGTAGAAGACTGGAAGATTCGTAAGAATACAGGCTGGGGGGGGGGGGGGTGAAGAGTGAATGATACTCTTAGGAAAGGGAAGCTCAGAGGTGATCTCTTTACCTCTTCCACTAATTGTTGTGAGCAAATGTATTACTCCTCCCACATACGAGTCGCGGTCGATGACTGCAAGATTCATGCGAATATGGAGAGTAAGCGATTCTCTAACAAAACGGAGGTTTAGAGGTGATCTCTTTACTGCTTCTTCTAATAGCTGTGAGCAAACATATTACTCTCTCCCACATACGTCTTTCGAAGTGACTGCAATGACAAAATTAGCGATCATACCTCAATTAATCGACGAACTGATTGAGAAAGTACAAAAATGTTCATGGAAAGACGGTATGACCGCTATATAAGTAACTTAGGAACGATACAAACAGGAAGTGCAGGGAAGCCATGGCGATATTCCTGCAGTAAGAATACGTGATATGCTATTTTCCTCATATGATAGCTCTCTATCTACTCAGTGACAGGTGGGAGAGTAGACAGACTCCCAGCTAATGGAACAGTGCTGTCGGAAGGTAATGAGGTTTCGAGAGAGTTAGCAAAAGCCCGTGAGTTGGGAGAAGGGTTGCCTCTCAAGTGGATTTAAATGCTATGCATCACAGACTGGAAGATTCCTGAGATATGGCGGGTAAGGGATACTCTGACGAAAGGGGAGCTGAGAGGTGAGCCCTATACCACTTCCCTTGTGTAAAGACACATTACCGCGTCTCACATACGTCTCGCGAAGTGACTGCAATGAAAAAATTAGGGACTAATACGAAGGTTTTTACTAATAGAAAATCAGCATCACAAGTTCCATCTTTTGTTTTTCCGGTCAATAACAGAAAAATTTCTTCCGTGAGTTTTAAGTGCTTGGAAATAAATATCCTGGCATCTTAATAGGTAAACTAAATTTACATCTACATCTGTAGTCATACCTCTCAACCCATCGTACAGTGGATGGCGGCGGGTCCCTGTACCACTACTAGTCATTACCTTTGCCATTCCACTCGCAAATAGAGCGAGGGAGAAAAGGACTGTCTCTGTTCACCCGTATGAGCGCCAATTTCTCGTATTTTATCCTCGTGGTCCTTACGCTAAATGTGTGCTGGCAGCGGTAGAATCGTTCTGCAGTCAGCTTCACATGTCAGATCTCAATAGTGTTCCCCGGAAAGAACGTCGCCTTCGCTCGAAGGATTCCCACTCGAATTACCTTGTTACTGTTCGGGTGGGTCACTTAAACGAAGAAGGAAGGACTTCTACATCTATACTCCGTGAGCCACCTTACGGTGTGTGGCGGAGGGTACTTATTGTACCACTATCTGATCCCCCCTTCCCTGTTCCATTCACGAATTGTGCGTGGAAAGAACGACTGCTTGTAAGTCTCCGTATTTGCTCTAATTTCTCGGATCTTTTCGTTGTGATCATTACGCGAGATATATGTGGGCGGTAGTAATATGTTGCCCATCTCTTCCCGGAATGTGCTCTCTCGTAATTTCGATAATAAACCTCTCCGTATTGCGTAACGCCTTTCTTGAAGTGTCCGCCACTGGAGCTTGTTCAGCATCTCCGTAACGCTCTCGCGCTGACTAAATGTCCCTATGACGAATCGCGCTGCTTTTCGCTGGATCATGTCTATCTCTTCTATTAATCCAACCTGGTAAGGGTCCCATACTGATGAGCAATACTCAAGAATCGGACGAACAAGCGTTTTGTAAGCTACTTCTTTCGTCGATGAGTCACATTTTCTTAGAATTCTTCCTATGAATCTCAACCTGGCGCCTGCTTTTCCCACTATTTGTTTTATGTGATCATTCCACTTCAGATCGCTCCGGATAGTAACTCCTAAGTATTTTACGGTCGTTACCGCTTCCAATGATTTACCACCTATGGCATAATCGTACTGGAATGGATTTCTGCCCCTATGTATGCGCATTATATTACATTTATCTACGTTTAGGGAAAGCTGCCAGCTGTCGCACCATGCATTAATCCTCTGCAGGTCCTCCTGGAGTACGTACGAGTCTTCTGATGTTGCTACTTTCTTGTAGACAACCGTGTCATCTGCAAATAGCCTCACGGAGCTACCGATGTTGTCAACTAAGTCATTTATGTATATTGTAAACAATAAAGGTCCTATCACGCTTCCCTGCGGTACTCCCGAAATTACCTCTACATCTGCAGATTTTGAACCGTTAAGAATGACATGTTGTGTTCTTTCTTCTAGGAAATCCTGAATCCAGTCACAAACCTGGTCCGATATTCCGTAGGCTCGTATTTTTTTCACTAAACGTAAGTGCGGAACCGTATCAAATGCCTTCCTGAAGTCCAGGAATACGGCATCAATCTGCTGGCCAGTGTCTACGGCACTGTGAATTTCTTGGGCAAATAGGGCGAGCTGAGTTTCACATGATCTCTGTTTGCGGAATCCATGTTGGTTATGATGAAGGAGATTTGTATTATCTAAGAACGTCATAATACGAGAACACAAAACATGTTCCATTATTCTACAACAGATTGACGTAAGCGAAATAGGCCTATAATTATTCGCATCTGATTTATGACCCTTCTTGAAAATGGGAACGACCTGCGCTTTCTTCCAGTCGCTAGGTACTTTACGTTCTTCCAGCGATCTACGATAAATTGCTGATAGAAAGGGGGCAAGTTCTTTAGCATAATCACTGTAGAATCTTAAGGGTATCTCGTCTGGTCCGGATGCTTTTCCGCTACTAAGTGATAGCAGTTGTTTTTCAATTCCGATATCGTTTATTTCAATCTTTTCCATTTTGGCGTCCGTGCGACGGCTGAAGTCAGGGACCGTGTTACGATTTTCCGCAGTGAAACAGTTTCGGAACACTGAATTCAGTATTTCTGCCTTTCTTCGGTCGTCCTCTGTTTCGGTGCCATCGTGGTCAACGAGTGACTGAATAGGGGATTTAGATCCGCTTACCGATTTTACATATGACCAAAACTTTTTAGGGTTCTTGTTTAGATTGTTTGCCAATGTTTTATGTTCGAATTCGTTGAATGCTTCTCTCATTGCTCTCTTTACGCTCTTTTTCGCTTCCTTCAGCTTTTCCTTATCAACTATGATTCGACTACTCTTAAACCTATGATGAAGCTTTCTTTGTTTCCGTAGTACCTTTCGTACATGATTGTTATACCACGGTGGATCTTTCCCCTCGCTTTGGACCTTAGTCGGTACGAACTTATCTAAGGCGTACTGGACGATGTTTCTGAATTTTTTCCATTTATGTTCCACATCCTCTTCCTCAGAAATGAACGTTTGATGGTGGTCACTCAGATATTCTGCGATTTGTGCCCTATCACTCTTGTTAAGCAAATATATTTTCCTTCCTTTCTTGGCATTTCTTATTACACTTGTAGTCATTGATGCAACCACTGACTTATGATCACTGATACCCTCTTCTACATTCACGGAGTCGAAAAGTTCCGGTCTATTTGTTGCTATGAGGTCTAAAACGTTAGCTTCACGAGTTGGTTCTCTAACTATCTGCTCGAAGTAATTCTCGGACAAGGCAGTCAGGATAATGTCACAAGAGTCTCTGTCCCTGGCTCCAGTTCTGATTGTGTGACTATCCCATTCTATACCTGGTAGATTGAAGTCACCCCCTATTACAATAGTATGATCACGAAACTTCTTCACGACGTTCTGCAGGTTCTCTCTGAGGCGCTCAACTACTACGGTTGCTGATGCAGGTGGTCTATAGAAGCATCCGACTATCATATCTGACCCACCTTTGATACTTAACTTAACCCAGATTATTTCACATTCGCATTCGCTAATAACTTCACTGGATATTATTGAATTCTTTACTGCTATAAATACTCCTCCACCATTGGCGTTTATCCTATCCTTGCGGTATATATTCCATTCTGTGTCTAGGATTTCGTTACTGTTCACTTCCGGTTTTAACCAACTTTCCGTTCCTAATACTATATGCGCACTATTTCCTTCAATAAGAGATACTAATTCAGGAACCTTGCCCTGGATACTCCTGCAGTTTACCAATATTACGTTAACTTTTCCTGTTTTTGGTCTCCGAGGACGGACATTCTTTATAAACGATGATAATGTCCTCTCTGGTAAGCCGTCAGGTATTTTATCGTTTCGCCCAAGGGGGGGTCCCTCTAACCTAAAAAACCCCCGTGTGCACGCCACACGTACTCTGCTACCCTAGTAGCTGCTTCCGGTGTGTAGTGCACGCCTGACCTGTCTAGGGGGGCCCTACAGTTCTCCACCCAATAACGGAGGTCGACGAATTTGCAACCATTATAGTCGCAGAGTCGTCTGAGCCTCTGGTTTAGACCCTCCACACGGCTCCAAACCAGAGGACCGCGATCGACTCTGGGCACTATGCTGCAGATATTAAGCTCAGCTTGCACTCCGCGTGCGATGCTGGTTGTCTTCAGTTGTTCAATTATATATAGCGTATCTTGTATTTCACCTGACTGGAAACAGATTAACGTACAGTGAGAAAGTCAAGCATGAAATTTAATTGAACCCGAAGCAGAAGGAAAATATCAGGCCTTATCGACTAGCACAAGCCCAAAAGGAAGCTCTCTGAAACGAGAGAGACACAACGTTAAGGGAAGCATTGCGTCGAACACAAGTGGGTAGAATTTTCCACTACTGATGATACCTAACTAGACTGATGATGCAGGGAAGCAAAGATGGAGAATAGTTAAACGATAACCGTATTAGTACATTATCTCCACTACCTTGTATTGATAAGATTTTATATAGTTTAGGAAAAGTGAAGTACCGCATGACCAGACATTGTTGAATGGGGCGACAGAGAGAAATCACCCTTCTCTATTCCAGAAGGTCATTACGAATTCAAGAGATCAACAATGGACATAACAGATGGTGAAGGTGCTATTCAGATGAGCACAGTAGTAATCGGACTTCAAGGACACAACATGGTTGTATATATGGATGACGTGTGCAGGTTCAGAGCTACGTTAGAAAAGCATAATGCCAGACTTGGAGAAGAGCCTGAGTGGTTGCGATTACACAATATAAATTTTCAGATCGATAAAAGTGAGGTTCCGCAGAAAGAATTTACTCTCTTATGGCACGTAATTACGAGAGAATAGCTAAAACACGCCCAGCAGAAGTTGGGAGCAATAAAAGAGTAAGCAATACCTAGCACCACGAAGCAGTTATAGAGTTTTTTTGTGATCGTTTCATTTTACTGTGACTTGGGTGGTGAAACCGTTACACGAGTTACTGAAGAATGGAGTAACTAACAGTGGTCGGCTCAGAAAGAGCGGCTTTATAGGAGTTAAGAGAGAAATTAATTAGTCCCCGATCTTCCAGCATTCTGATCATATGAAGGAGTTCACAATCACAACGGGCGCCAACAGAGAGTCGATTGGTGGCTTATTGAGCCAAGAAGAGTTAGGACAGCATTCACCAGTAGCCTTTACATCCAGAACGCTGAACCGAACAGAGAGAGGAGATAGTAAAGCCGAGAGAAGGTTCTTTGCCACAGTAAGGGCAGCGAAGCACTGCCACCTTACGTGTACGGAAGAAGATTATTCATGAAACTTCCTGGCAGATTAAAACTGTGTGCCGGACCGAGACTCGAACTCGGGACCTTTGCCTTTCGCGGGCAAGTGCTCTACCAACTGAGCTACTCAACCACGACTCACGCCCCGTCCTCACAGCTTTACTTCTGCCAGTACCTCGTCTCCTACCTTCCAAACTTTACAGAAGCTCTCCTAGAGGACGGGCGTGAGTCGTGCTTGGGTAGCTCAGTTGGTAGAGCACTTGCCCAAGAAAGGCAAAGGTCCCGAGTTATAGTCGCGGTCCGGCACACAGTTTTAATCTGCCAGGAAGTTTCATATCAGCAAACACTCCGCTGCAGAGTGAAAATCTCATTCCAGATTCTTCATATTTAGTGACCAAATATGAATGGATGTGAATTTCGTATCACCACCATGTTTCCCTCCTTACCGCAACATCCAAGTCGTTCTGTACTGTCTTCAACCACAGAATCTGGAAACTCTCAGCTTGACCCAGCCGTAGTTTCACTCCTGTACGCAGCTAAGACGCCGAGTCACCTCTGACGTCAGCGTGAGCTTTTAAGTAAGTATGCAGCGATCCACGACACCGGATAATCATTGGAAACCAAACGCAATACAAAATCATCGAAATCATTGGTCACATCACCCAAGGAAAAAGAAGAACTATTCTTCTTCAACTTTCTCCCTCCCCTTCATTCACTGTCCCTCCCAGTTTCCTCTCTCCCTCCTTCCCTTCTCTCCCTGTCTGTCTGTCCCTCTATCTATATCTCTCTCTCTCTCTCTCTCTCTCTCTCTCTCTCTCTCTCTCTCTCTCTGTCTCTTTCCACCCTATATTTATATTGAGCTCTGAGGCTACTTCATAGAATTACAAATTTCACATATATTTGTCTATTTTAAGTAATTAGCAGTATCTTTTGCATTAGATGTGAAAGATAGCAAAAATATTTCTAACAAAATTAGTTTCTCACTGAATAATACCACAATTGAATTGATAACTGATGAACAGTTAACATCTATAAATACGTACCATTATTTATGAATAATAATCACGCTTCCAATAATAATTTGGGTCACATTTATATGTTAATAGGTATATATTTCCACGAATTGGTAGTAGTGTAATGACAATAGCGAAGACTTGGCCCAGTTTATTCCGTAACACAGAATTAATCTGCGAACGACATTGCTAATTATTCAAAAAAAATGAAACATTGGCATCAGTGTGTACACCGATGATTACTTCTTATGTAACATGACACAGCTTCCAGATTATGCTCGTTTATTCCGCCACATTCAAAAAGCTATAGAAATAACACCACTGGTCAGAATGACATGAAATTGCAGCTAAATATTATCAGAGAAGGGGGAAAACGTATGACAGAAGAAAATAAAATAGGGTGAAAATTGATCAATAGATGGCTCGCTGTATATGTCAGAATACGCAAAAGAAAGTGCCTGTGATGCGCCGCACGACCCACTGAAGTCGATACAAACAGGCCGGGTACACGGCCATTCCTCCCTTCGCGTCCGCCACGTTCGCCATGACTGTCTCAACGCAGGATCGCGCTCTGCTTGTTAAGCTGTATTACAAGAATGATGACTGTGCACACGTCGCTCTGCAGAAGTTCCGGAAATTGAAGGGTTTGAAAAAAGGCGTTAGTCCGAAGACTGCAGTGGGTATGTAGAAAATGATTCTAAAATTCATAAAGACCGGTTCTTTTGGTGTGCAACCTGTTCGACGTCAGTAGAAACAGTGGCGCCGGCCGGTGTGGCCGTGCGGATCTAGGTGCTTCAGTCTGGAACCGCGTGACCGCTACGGTCGCAGGTTCGAATCCTGCCTCGGGCATGGATGTGTGTGATGTCCTTAGGTTAGTTAGGTTTAAGTAGTTCTCAGTTCTAGGGGACTGATGACCTCAGACGGTAAGTCCCATGGTGCTCAGAGCCAGCCAGCCAAACAGTGGCCACAGCAATGCAGGAGGAGACGAGTGATGGTGTGCAAACGTGTAGTGCACGGAGAATTGCCCTGGTCAGCACGGTACGTAAAGTCCTACGAAACATCCTTCTTTGCTATCCGTTCAGAATTATCCATGTGCCCGATTTGCTTCCTGTTGACCTGCCAGCAAGAGAGACTTAGCATTAGAATTTCTTGCTTGCATGGAAGTGAACAATAATTGGCCGTGGAAGGTTTCATGGACAGAGGAAGCCAACTTCCAACTGACAGGATACGTCAATACACAGACCTGTCGAATATAGGCAATGGAAAATCCACACGCAAATCAACCAGTACCACTTCACTGTGAAAAGGTCACTGCGTAATGCGGGTTTTTGGTATCATTTATCATAGGGCCACAAAATTTCGAAGAGACAGTTGCTTCCGATCGTGTTACCTGTACCGTCACTGGTAAGCGCTATGAGTGTCTTTTGCGCAACCACGTCATTCCAGGTCTCCAACAACGTGGATGTGTTGATGAGATAATTTTTATGCAAGATGGCGCACGTAGGATCATTGCAAATCCAGTTAAGCAGCTGCTGAAGCTCCATTTCGGAAATGCTGGAATTATCAGCCGCCATTGCCCTACAGCCAGGCCGTCCAGATCACCTGATGTTAACACGTGTGAGTTCTAGCTGTGGGGCTATCTGAAAGATGCGGTGTTCACTGATCCGATTGCAAATTTAGCTGCATTGAAGGTACGCATTGCGCAACGCATTCTGAACATGACCCCGGAAACACTTCGATCAGTTGTGGAACATGCTGTTTCTCGATTTCAACTTGTTGCAGAAAACGGTGGACAGCATAATGAACATGTTTTGCGCCAGTCACACGGAAATTAATAATCTGATTTGGATTCATGCTATTTATACGGGTTTTGGCCTCAGGGCAACTAAAAACCGATTTTGCCCATCCGATGTGATATGACCTTCCTGTGGTGGAAGGACTTGGGCTTACGTGACTAACAGTATGACACCTGTGCACCCATGCACACTGAGTAGTACAGTTTGTTTAACCTCAAACGTACACCTTAGGCATTGCTGTGTTATTAATTTGTCATTTGTGGTCCATCATTATTAAATTATGATGCTTGCAGCGCCATTTATTGCTACATTTTGCACCTATTTATTTTTCTTCTGCCAAACGTTTTCCCCCTTCTCCGATAATATTTCGTTGCAATTTGACGTCTTTCTGACCAGTGGTGTTATTTCTACAGCGGTTTGAAAGTTTAACTCTAATTATAATAACCCTGTGCTATGGATATTTACGACTAAAATACTTCTGAAGCAAGTGGCAGAGAAAATTAGTTTAGTTAGACATGATACGGCTTTACTCTTGCTTGTCGAATGTCATAATGTGACGACTGGTTTAAAAGTCCCTGTGTCTGGGCATAATGAACAGTCTTTGTGCGACAGTACAAAACTCCCCTAATGCTGTAATCGATATGTGTCAACTGATGGGGCACAGGTACATTTTCGAAGCATATTCATTACACTGATGTCACAAGAGTACTAACAAAGGGAACGAATTCTTTTGTACGTGAATCATCAACACAGTTCCACAAATCAAATCAAATTAATAACGATATTATGAGAGTTTAGTACATATCTATTTCACTGTAAAAATTTGCTTACTATCTTCCAGTTACTCAGCTTGGGAATCAGTGTATTTTCTTCTCTCCCTAAGAGCAATTTTACGTACAAGTTGCAGGTTATTTATCAACAGGAATCCTTAGATGCTGAGCTTCACTCCTCATCAATTGACAGATACCTTTATACTTGAGGAAGAATACTGATCCATGTACTTGTTTCTAGACATTGGGTGGATTTCTTTTACTTTGGTAATTGGGGGAGGAGGGTCATCAGAAACCAAGAATTGTGTCCAGGGCTTTGCTCTAAAGCTGGTACTTCCGTTACCATGCAGATTTTTTTCTTTGATTTTGTGGCAGCTATCCTGATTCCGTAGCCACGCCAGAACGCATCAGATAACGAGCGAGAAATTAATTGCCGCCTAAAACACCGCGAAAGATTGAAACTGATGAACTTGTTTGTGCAACTAACGTGAGAGTTTATTATTTTTCATGGTCGCACCTGAATGGTGATAAAGTAACAGATGACTTGATACAACAGAATTCTGGCGATGTGGTGGAGATAATATGTCGTTTGTGTCGTTCACGAACTGGTACTTTCTTGCGTCATCCAGCCGTTCTGATTTATGTTACCCGTTTTTTCATTAAGCGTGTAATTATAACAAATCTGACACAATCATAGCTACGGTCGCAGGTCCGAATCCTGCCTCGGGCATGGATGTGTGTGATGTCCTTAGGTTAGTTAGGTTTAAGTAGTTCTCAGTTCTAGGGGACTGATGACCTCAGTCCCATAGTGCTTAGAACAAGTTTTGTAACACAATCATAGTACATATATCTGGCGACTAGTTTTAAACCGAGTAGTTCTGAAGCCTGATCCAAATCGTTATAACGCCAGTAAATATAAACCATGAGTGTTAGAGCAAAAGACCAGAATACTGCAAATCACAGTGTGGGCATCCATCAGCCATTGCATATGTATTTTCGTCAAGGATAGAAGCTGAACTACTGAACTAAAATTTTTAACACGGATGGGACTTAAGCCCAGATTTCCTGCTGACTAGGCAGGTGTGCTGATCACTAGACCACTATAGCATCGTGTCTGCCGTAGCTGCATGGACTACCCAAGTTGTGCACTCTCCCCTGCCCATGATGCTAGCTGGTGTAGTGATTAACACATCAGGAGAGCCAGGTTCAAGTCCCAGCTGCGGCACACATTTTAATTGAATAGCTCTCATTTAGGGCTCCATGAGCATCATCGGGAAATTATTTTCAGACTGTCATCCTCTGCGTATAGTTCCGCTTAGCACTGGCAGAGAGGACGAACAGTATCACCCTGTTCACTCAGTTGGCGGTCTGTGGCAACTGTGAGAGACGCAAAGAGGGAGCGACGATGTTGCGACTGATGGCCCAGCTGATGATGCAGTGATGTCAGAGCCTCTTCAACAAGTGACCGAGGTTGGTATTTGACATTTAAGCCCTGTATCTGATGCCGCCTGAGCTACAGCAGCTCAGCTCTAAATTCCCCGAACATCTTGAATCCGTAGAGGGGCGTTACCTGCTCCATACAGTTCACGCAAGAGAGTGTAAGAAAATTCTTTGCTAAACCCCCTCGCTCGAACAGCACAGTGTGATATTATGGACCGACGGAGCTCCGGCTTCGCTGTACGGGTCCACAAATCCAACCGCGAACATAACGCACAGCGGAGTGGGGCAACACTCCAACACGGCACCAACCAAATCATCCAATGTGCTATCCATGAGGTGGAAGACATTCAGCATCCACTGTGGCCGCAACAGTTTCCCAGGTTGCCGTTCAAGGCTACTGTACCCACCATAGCACAGTGGTCAGGAAAAGAAACAGGGATAAAGTCAACCACTATAACCCTGTCATATAACAAACCAATAAATATAACTTGTCGATACGGGTACGAGAAGTAGTCGTAAAATATATGTGTCTGTCGAAGGTGGGATTTTTCTGCACCCACGCGTCACGCAATCGCACCGAATCAACCTCTTCACTTAATTCACCACAAAGATTATAATTTGGGAACTGAATGCTAGGAAGTAAAACAAAATAAAAATCTCCGACTAACCTGAGACACCGAGGACTCCTGCACAAAAGAGAGACATCGTCCTCTTTGCAAAAACGCAGATGCATCACTGCTTGACCCGAAGAAGACGGTGCATATGCGGGGTTTGTGCCAAAAATTTCGGAACTTTGTCCACAAAACTTTTCTGTGCTTCCCTCTTACTACTTGTACATAGAAATATCCTCGTCCACAATTGATACACCGATCCCAATGCTGTTTCCACTTCCGGAAACAGTATTTGTACTCCTCTTACTGGATCACAAGAAGCGCCGTCTGCAAATTTTCTTTTACCTCGTCTGTCGTTGCAAAATCTTCGTCCATTTAGCGTGGTTTTCAGCTCTGGAAATAAAGGAAATCCGCAGCGGCCAGATCTGGAGGGTAAGGAGGATAAGGGAGCACAGTGAAGCCTTTTGTCTGCAATATTCACGCACCAACAGGAATGAATGTGTGGGTGCGTTATCGTGATGCAAGAGCCATGAATTTTCTCGCCACATTTCAGGCCGTTTCCTTCTCACATTTTCTCACAGGTGTCGGACCATGTCCCGACTGTACTTTCGATTAACAGTTTGTCCCTGTGCCATGAATTCATGATGAACTAATCCGCCACGCGGGATTAGCCGAGCGGTCCAAAGGCGCTGCAGTCATAGACTGGGCGGCTGGTCCCGGCGGAGGTTCGAGTCCTCCCTCGGGCATGGGTGTGAGTGTTTGTCCGTAGGATAGTTTAGGTTAAGTAGTGCGTAAGCTTAGGGACTGATGACCTTAGCAGTTAAAACCCATAAGATTTCATACACATTTGAACATTTGAACTAACCCTTCAAAGTCAAACAAAACTATCAGCATAGCTTTAACATGTGGTGAATACTGTTTAGACTTGGAGAACTTCTTCCGGCCCATTGTGAAGATTGAACTTTGATTTGAACATCATAACCGTAGACCCACGTCTCACCACCAGTTATGATTCTCTTAAGGAACACCACGTACTCATTTGCGCGATCCAAAAGCTATTCACAGATTGCAAGGCGAAGGTCTTTCTGGTGTTGACTCATTAGCAGTAGGACGAACTTGGCGGCAACACGATGCATTCCAAGATGCCGTGTCAGGGTTTCATGACAGGATCTTGCTGAAATGTTATATTCTTCTGCAATGTCTCGGACAGTCTTCGATTGGCACGCACGATTTCATTGACGTCCCCGACATGAGCGTCGTCGGTAGACGTCGAAGCGCGTCCTGAACGAGGGTCACTTTTAACTGTTTGTCCGGACATTTTCAAACCGTGCGAACCAACGGAAACACCGAGTACGGCTTAGGCACTCATCACCCCTAGGGCTCCCGTATCATTTGATGTGCCTCTATAAAGGTTTTCTTGAGTTTCACGCAACATTTAATGCAGACGCGGTGCTCCTCTAACTCTGTCACATCTATATTCGCAAACTGTGCCACACAAACTTCTATTCATACAGCAACGAACAATAACTAAGGGACATACACCATAGAAACTTTCGGCAGATACACTTCAAACGCAGGGGTGTGCAGGGATGGCAACCGCATTTCGTTCCAACACACCATTGGCGCGAAATTACGAATGTTCCGGAATTTTTTGAACCTGCCATCCGAAACAACCAACGTGACGTCAGAAAGACGACACCCTATCCTCTTACCAAAATCAAATATTCCAAAATCGACAATTGGAATACCATTGTTGAAGAAAATGGCTGTATCCGTCGCATATTCACGAACCACGTCAGAAACATATGAAATCCGCGGAGAGCAAACAAGGTAAATAATACTTCTTCTAAAGGTGCAATATGAGTGCAGGAATAACAAATAAATTGTCGTGACGAACCCACACGTAAATATGCTTCCTGTTATCACATAAGGTAATAAAGGTGTAGGCGTGAGTAGCAAGCAGGTGGAAACGGAAACAACAACAAACACAACTTACTCCACCCATTGACATCACAGTCCAACACCGCATCCAACAACGAATCTGAGGGAGGGAGGCTAGTGCCGCGTCACGACGAACATTTATGCTTCTGTTATTCCTTGCAGCAGCACAGTACGGCTGGGTTCGTCGATTAAGCCGTCCGCGTGGCAAGTTACCCTCCTTCTGAAGCGGTGGGAGGATCGTTCACAGCATCCATGTCTATTGGCGGCCCTGAATGGGAAGTTGATTGCACAGGGTGAACCCCTAGCGCAACTGACCGGCCCTCGTCAACAAGATTCAACAAGACAATCAGCTGGCAGTCCGGGAGACAAATCAGTGTGCAACTATCCCGAGTATGGCTTCACTACGTGCAACGAAATAGAGAATCAGTCTGGAGTACAAGAGGAGAGTAAAGGTGGACGCTGTGACTCAACAGATGGAGCGAACGGAACAGGCAGCATGGAGACGACACAGAGTTTTATGATCTCTGAAGCAGAGCAAATATCTGCGGAAGCAGAACGAGCCACATAATCTTTCATCTCATCTCTCGGCTGAACATTCTTAGCTCCATCTCTACCGTCCAGAGGGTCAGCAGAAGCAAATTGTTCAGGGTGATGGGGTGGTGGGTGGGGGGAGGGGACTGTAAGGAGAGGGGGAACGGCAGCATCCTAAGTACGGGGCCTCTTATTTTGGATCCGTGCGATGGGCAGTCACTTCAGAATCCGTCTTCGGTCGTAACAGCGGAAAATCACCCGCAGCGAAATGCAAATCCTTCCCGCAAGCGTCATTAGCAGATGATTGCCCAGCCCCTGATTCAGGGTCGTAAAACGAAAACTCTGTTCGGACAATTGGTTCTAAGATGACCACTCTTGTTACATAAAAAGCACGTCCCCACCTGATCATTGTATACAGGGTGCGTCAAAAAAATGTATACACACTTTGAATTGTCATAGACAATTTATTTCCCGTTCTACAAGATTAAATATCTGTGAGAAAGTAATGTTATGCTCCTTGAACAGGTGGCAGCAGTGGCAAGGAAGTAACTACTACATGGCGAACGTGCGTTTGTGCTTTGAAGTGCGGAAGCAGATAATTAAGTGGTACTGGAAGTTTGAGAATGTAGCTGCGGTTCGAAGACAGTGGAGAAGTGAGTATAGTACAGAACCACCCTCAAGGCTAACAATTACACGTCTACGAGACAAATTCGAAATTCATGGAACAGTGTGTGATGTGCATAAAGGTCGATCAGTGCGACATCGTACAGCTGCAAGTGATGATTCCACAACTGCGGTCTTTGAACTGTTTCAGCGTTCGCCTCAAAAATCTTCAAAGCAAGCGGCCCGTGGGAGTAATGTAAGTGCCACGCCTTATGAAGAAAGGCTAATTTCGTGTGTACATTCCAAGGCTGGTGCAACAGCTAACTGACAACGATCCAGATCGAAGGTTAGAATTTTGTGCATGGTTTCAGGAGATGGTGAGACGTGAACCGGGATTTATGGGTAGTATAATTTGGTCGGATGAAGCCCAATTCAAACTCAATGGAACTGTCAATAGGCACAATTGTGTGTGCAGGGCTGAAGATAATCCTCACATTATAGCTGAAAAGGCTGTGAAATTGCCTGGTGTAAATGTGTGGTGTGGTTTGTCTGCAAGGGGACTCATTGGGCCTTTCCGCTTTGGAGATACTGTTACTGGAGAAACGTACCTAACAATGCTTGCTGACTCCATATTCCCTGCCATTCGTGCGTTATACGGTAATGATGACTTTTATTTCCAACAAGATGGGGCCTCGCCGCACTATCATTGGGACGTACGAGCATACCTAGATCACAAATGTGCCAGGCCAGTGGATAGGACGCAGGGGACCAATCGAGTTTCCTGCACGCTCTCCAGACCTCACGCCGCTGGATTTCTTCTTACGGGACACAGTAAAAGATGAAGTGTACAAACGTAAACTACGTAACCTGGACACACTTTGAAATAAGATTCAGGTGGCGTGCCCAGAAATCTTATTGGACACTTTGGTAAGATGTACGAAATCAGTGGTGACTCGTACTCAGAAATGTATTGATGCTGAAGGCCACCAGTTTGAACATTAATCACATTTGCTAAGTACATTTATTTTTCCAATTGGACTTTAAGCTTTCCATTTCCAGAAATTTAACATTGTAGAAGGGGAAATAAATTTTCTATGACGCTTCAAAGTGTGTACACATTTTTTTGACGCACCATGTATTATAATGTGTATACGGTAACCGAATACTTGTAAAGGAGACAGGATACTCTCTTGCATCGGCAGTTCCATGTAACGAATCCCGCTGTAACATCAGAGTGTGATCTGACTGGACCATCGTTCAAGTCGAATGTTCCTGACCTCACTATACTTAAGCAAAACGTCTTTAAGATAAACTTTATCGACCTCGGGAGGTTTGTTAAACACACATTCGAGTATTGAACGTCAGTGTTAGCAAGGAGGACTGTATTAACTGAGTCATCTCTGTGACAGAAAGGAACATGAGAACCAAGTTTAAGCAGTAATTTTTCGACTTGCAGAAGATTCACAAATTAAAATTTGGTGTTAAAATGCGCTATTTGTACCTGATCCGAAGTCAAACCAAAAGCGCCTACCAACCAGTCGAGGATTTATAGAGAAACGAGTTGAACATGACGAGCCGACTTATCAAATGAAAAACTTACTGGACCTTTACGTTGAATAGACCTGAATCCCATGCAAACAAAATAAGCGGTCAACTTCGCCACCAAGAGCACACTAAAATGAACTCGTAAACGAGTATGAAGACGAACTCAGCGTAGGGTATGTACTCAGCAGGCACAAAACCTCATGTACCCTTAGCGATGTGACGGAGCTGAAGTAAACAACGTCCTACGCGTATGGCGTCGCAAGCGGAACTAGCAGGCAGACCATCAGAATATAATGTATGTAAACTGTTCATCTATAAAAAAAATTGATCACGTGGCATCGTTGGTCTGGATGTCCCAGTCGTGTTCGGCCGCCAAGTCTTAAGTCGGCGCCACACTGGGCCACTTGCGGCCGATGAAGAGGAGGAAAAAATAGGGAGGACAACACAACCCCCAGTCCCCGAGCGGAGAAAATCTCCAACCGAGCGAGCAATAGAACCCGGGCACAGTGCATGGGAGGCAAGCACGTGACCACCTAGCTTAGCAGGTGGTCGTCAAACTTGTAGCTCAGGCGCTAAAAATGACATTTTGGGGCTTCATCTCGGGCCGCAAATGTACTGATCGTAGTATTGATTGGTAACCTACATAAATCAGTTTGTTGAGAGGCTCCAATAAAGTAGCCAAATTTAGGGCGCCGTCCCTGAAGAACTGATCGTTAGGGATAGGCACCATTCGGAGCACTTCGTGTCGACTGTTCTCTGTTTCACTGTGCTGCTACACTCAAAGACACCAAAGTTGTGGCACCGTAATTGCCTGACGAACTGTTGTGCACTGTGAGCACATGATTAATTGATTAATTCCAGTAATTTTACTTACATTCAAATGCATTATGCGGCACATATAATTACTAAACATTTTGGATGTCGTTTTCCTCCAAATCATTACGCTGCGTTACAAAAAACTTAATTTACCTTTTTACTTCTTGCTTCAGATACACTGACGAAAACAGAAACGCAGCACCAAGAAACAACTGAAATAGAGCAAAGAAATTTCGAGAATACATTTCAATAATATATTTAAGTGATTAACATTGCAAGGTCACAGGTTAATGTAAGCGCAAGATAAGTAGCCGCAAATGTGAAATGTTGGTACATTAACAACTGGTGTAGCCGCCAGAACGTTGAATGCGATGATGGAAGCGTGCATGCATTTTATTGTACAGCAGCTGGAATGGAGTTATATTTGTCATATTTGGGAGGTCGACACGGGGGACGGTTAATGGGGGGTTGTGGATGACGCTGGAGTTTTTGTGAGATGATGTCGAATATGTGCGCCATTGGACTAGGTATGGTGATAGAGCATAACAAGATAACATGTCGACACCCTGTAGAGTATGCTGGGCTACAAGAGTGGTACATGAGCGAGTGTTATCCTGGAAACAACCCATTGGAATGCTGTTCGCCGGCCGGTGTGGCCGAGCGGTTCTAGGCACATCAGTTTGGAATCGCGCGACCGCTACGGTTGCAGGTTCGAATCCTGCCTCGGGCATGGATGTGTGTGCTGTCCTTATGTTAGTTAGGTTTAAGTAGTTCTAAGTTCTAGGGGACTGATGACCTCAGATGTTAAGTCCCATAGTGCTCAGAGCCATTTGAACCATTTTTGAATGCTGTTCGTGAATGGCAGCACAACAGACCAAACCACCAGACTGATGTCAATTTGCAGTCTGAGTGTATGGGGCAACCACGAAAATCCACCTGTTGTCATACGAAATTGCACCTCACAGGTGTAGGTCCAGTATGTCTAGCACATAGACAAGTTCTTGGCAGGCCCTCAACTGGCCTCGTTCTTACCAACTGACTCCGAGGCAGAACAAGCTTTCAACAGAAGACAGATATCAACCTTACCCTTCAACGAGCTCTCGCTTAACACCACTGGTCAAAAATGTCAGTGGTTTCGGATCAGCGGAATGCCAGTACAGGGCATCTGGGTTGGTGCTTTCCTTAAAGCAACTATGTTGTAGCAGTTCGTTGTGTCTACATGTACATTTCTACATCTACATACATACTCCGCAATCCACCATACGGTGGGTAGCGGAGGGTACCTCGTACCACAGCTAGCATCATGTCTCCCTGTTCCACTCCCAAACAGAACGATTCAAAAATGACTGCCTATATGCCTCTGTACGAGCCCTAATCTCTCTTATCTTATCTTCGTGGTCTTTCCGCGAAATGTAAGTTGGCGGCAGTAAAACTGTACTGCAGGCAGCCTCAAATGCTGGTTCTCTAAATTTCCTCAGTAGCGATTCACGAAAGCTGTGGTGCCGACTGCTGCTCGAACAGCCGCTGCAGATGCAGTGCTGTTCGCCAGAGCCGTACTTCTAATGCAGTGGTCTTCCCTCTCGGTGATGTCACGTGGCTGTGCAGAGCACGGTCATCCTGCGACCGTACATTCTCGTGACCACCGCTGCCAACAATCATGTACAGTGGCTACATTCCTGTCAAGTCTTTCTGCAACAGCGCGAAAGGAACATCCAACTTCCCGTAGCCCTACTACACGACCAAACTCAGTGAGTTGATGATAATGGCATTCTTGTCGTCTTAAAGGCATTCTTATCGAACGCCAGCTCACCATATCCAATCTCAAAGGTAACTAACGCTCATGACCACCACGCTGTGTATTTATAGCAAACCCGATATGTATCCTCATATTGGCGCTAGCAGCGCCACTTTTATGCGGCGATTAAGAATTGTGAAGAGACAGCATCTTTCAGACATATAAAAACCTCTACCAACTTTCGTTATGTCGCACAGGTGTTTTGTGGTATTACGACATTTGAAGATAACGGTTCTGTAATGCACATTCACGATTATTCATCAGTTTGAAACTTATACTGTAGCAGCTGGTTGGTACAAGGCTGACACGGGCATAAGTTCGCGCTGCTCATTCCGTCGGAGGCTCGAGTTCTCCCTCGGACATAGGTGTGTGTGTTGTCCCTAACGTAAGTTAGATTAAGTTAGATTAAGTATTTTTAAGCCTAGGGGCTGATGACCTCATCAGTTTGGTCTTAGAGGAACTTACCAGCACGGACATGAGTTCAAATGGTTCAAATGGCTCTGAGCACTATGGGACTTAACTTCTGAGGTCATCAGTCCCCTAGACTTAGAACTACTTAAACCCAACTAAGCTAAGAACATCACACATATCCATGCCCGAGGCAGGATTCGGACCTGCGACCGTAGCTATGATTGTGTCAGATTTGTTATAATTACACGCTTAATGAAAAAACGGATAACATAAATCAGAACGGCTGGATGACGCAAAAAAGTACCAGTCTTTCAACGACACAAACGACATATTATCTCCACCACATCGCCAGAATTTAGTTGTATAAGTCATCTGTTACTTTATCACCATTCAGGTGCAACCATGAAAATCTGCGACCGTAGCAGTCGCGCGGTCCCAGACTGTAGCGCCTAGAACCGCTCGGCCACCCTGGCCGGCACTGACATGAGTTATCGGCATTGAAAGGTAAACAGCAATACATCCTCCCTCTCACGTCCTCTAATCCCCCTCTGCCCCTGAGGTAAACGGTCAGCTTTACTAAGCTGACGGCCGAATTCCGTTAACATCAATTAAAATTAAACGCATCTTAAATATTACTGTCCCTGTAAGTATTTTTATTCGTTACAGATAGTAAGCAGGAAAGAAGCTCTTAACGTTAGCTGACTGTTTTGGATTCAGCTGCTAGCTGCTAGGTGCACAGTGGTAAAAGAAAACCGCGGGCCACACGAGCACAGGATTTGGAACACATGCTGCCCGAAGGCCGCAGTTTGACGACCGCTGATACGTAGGTACTGATGAGTAAGTTCGTGGGTATTAAGATATGTGGCTATATAGCCGTATCTTTCGTTTTCATACATTGTTTACACCGCCAAGAGACCATAGACCTCAGTACGTGAGACAAGTTCCCACTTGGTACCTGTACCGGTTCCTGAGAATAAAGGGGTCCTAATAGATTTGTTTTGTTTTTTTTGGGGAAGGAGACCAGACAGCGAGGTCATCGGTCTCATCGGATAAGGGAAGGACGGGGAAGGAAGTCGGCCGTACCCTTTGAAAGGAACCATCCCGGCATTTGCCTGTAGCGATTTAGGGAAATCACGGAAAACCTAAATCAGGATGGCCGGACGCGGGATTGAACCGTCGTCCTCACGAATGCGAGTCCAGTGTCTAACCACTGCGCCACCTCGCTCGGTTCCTAATAGATGGACGGACACACATATAGACAACGAATAGCAAAGGGATATATTCTTGTGTAATATACACTCCTGGAAATTGAAATAAGAACACCGTGAATTCATTGTCCCAGGAAGGGGAAACTTTATTGACACATTCCTGGGGTCAGATACATCACATGATCACACTGACAGACCACAGGCACATAGACACAGGCAACAGAGCATGCACAATGTCGGCACTAGTGCAGTGTATATCCACCTTTCGCAGCAATGCAGGCTGCTATTCTCCCATGGAGACGATCGTAGAGATGCTGGATGTAGTCCTGTGGAACGGCTTGCCATGCCATTTCCACCTGGCGCCTCAGTTGGACCAGTGTTCGTGCTGGACGTGCAGACCGCGTGAGACGACGCTTCATCCAGTCCCAAACATGCTCAATGGGGGACAGATCCGGAGATCTTGCTGGCCAGGGTAGTTGACTTACACCTTCTAAAGCACGTTGGGTGGCACGGGATACATGCGGACGTGCATTGTCCTGTTGGAACAGCAAGTTCCCTTGCCGGTCTAGGAATGGTAGAACGATGGGTTCGATGACGGTTTGGATGTACCGTGCACTATTCAGTGTCCCCTCGACGATCACCAGTGGTGTACGGCCAGTGTAGGAGATCGCTCCCCACACCATGATGCCGGGTGTTAGCCCTGTGTGCCTCGGTCGTATGCAGTCCTGATTGTGGCGCTCACCTGCACGGCGCCAAACACGCATACGACCATCATTGGCACCAAGGCAGAAGCGACTCTCATCGCTGAAGACGACACGTCTCCATTCGTCCCTCCATTCACGCCTGTCGCGACACCACTGGAGGCGGGCTGCACGATGTTGGGGCGTGAGCGGAAGACGGCCTAACGGTGTGCGGGACCGTAGCCCAGCTTCATGGAGACGGTTGCGAATGGTCCTCGCCGATACCCCAGGAGCAACAGTGTCCCTAATTTGCTGGGAAGTGGCGGTGCGGTCCCCTACGGCACTGCGTAGGATCCTACGGTCTTGGCGTGCATCCGTGCGTCGCTGCGGTCCGGTCCCAGGTCGACGGGCACGTGCACCTTTCGCCGACCACTGGCGACAACATCGATGTACTGTGGAGACCTCACGCCCCACGTGTTGAGCAATTTGGCGGTACGTCCACCCGGCCTCCCGCATGCCCACTATACGCCCTCGCTCAAAGTCCGTCAACTGCACATACGGTTCACGTCCACGCTGTCGCGGCATGCTACCAGTGTTAAAGACTGCAATGGAGCTCCGTATGCCACGGCAGACTGGCTGACACTGACGGCGGCGGTGCACAAATGCTGTGCAGCTAACGCCATTCGACGGCCAACACCGCGGTTCCTGGTGTGTCCGCTGTGCCGTGCGTGTGATCATTGCTTGTACAGCCCTCTCGCTGTGTCTGGAGCAAGTATGGTGGGTCTGACACACCGGTGTCAATGTGTTCTTTTTTCCATTTCCAGGAGTGTAATTACATAGGGACAGTTTTAGAATTTTTTCCTTTACTTCTACAGTGAAACATTGCTTCTTATAAAATTTCATGACTCTAACTCAACGAGAAGTACTCTATAGATTTTGATGAACGAATCTGCGAACATCTACGTACGTGACATAAATAGTCGTATCTTTTGACTACACTGACTTAATTCTGTACTCTGTTAAGGAATTGTAGACCTTACTACGTGACATACCATTCAAGTTGATATTTATACTCTTTCCTCAGAAAAAGGGGTCTTAAAAGGTAGACAGAATACTGAAAAGGTTGCCTATTTACCCACTGAAGTATGGAACCGTAAAAATTATGCTATTTATCCGAATTATGTTACGCGCTCTGAATATTCTTGTTGTATTATTATGCATCGCAGTATAATGGCCCTTTGAGAACTTGTAAAATTGTTCCCGGTAAATTAATTAAAGAATAAATTTTATATTCAGTGAGCGCCTCGCTAGTTCATTAACGATAACAACGTAGTACGTTAATGAGTTACTATCGTAGCCTCACTTTGATAATAATTATTTGCCGAATTTTCAGTTGATAAATCATAATCTAATTACAACCATAGACTCATTTTCTATTAAATTTCTGGAACAGTGGTGTATCAGTAGACTGTATTTCCACTCATTAACTTCAATTTGTTAATAAATACAGCATCGAACACGAGTTCGACCTTCCGCACTAGTGACCGTATGCATCGGCTATTTTGTCAAGGCTTTCGTTCTCATATCTTTTATCTGTTCTTGTGCTGCTTTAGTTAAACTAGGTGATTTGCCGTTATACCAGAGAGATATGCCGACCACCAGTACAGCGCATGTAAGCTATTAAGAAAAAGAATAATAACTATACTCACCTGTACATCCAAAATGTTCAAGTATTGATAAAATTAGTCCAACTCTCTGTACCACTTCAACGTTATTCGCGTTACCAGCACTGGATACATAGCAGAAGTCGTTCCTGCTCTTTTTGACAATGTTGCAGAAGCAAATTATCAATCAGTTTATGTATTTATTTTCAAAGTGTATGATACTGATTAAATGCATAAAGTAGGGCATTATTTTGTCGAGAACAATTTCTTTTGCCCCCTCTATAACCGAACAAATCTTAATTAATGTACAGAAAGTTTGTCACACATCCCTACTACAAGATTGGTGATTTCATATCCACCGGCCGTGGTGGCCGAGCGGTTCTAGGCGCTTCAGTCCGGAACCGCACGACTGCTATGGCTGCAGGTTCGAATCCTGCCTCGGGCATGGATGTGGTCCTTAAGTTAGTTCGGTTTAAGTAGTTCTAAGTTCTAGGGGACTGATGACCTCAGATGTCAAGTCCCATAGTGCTCAGAGCCCTTTGAACCATTTTTGAACTTCATATCCTGATTTTAGTTAACCGAACAGTGTATTTAATACGGGTAGTTTACAAAACATTCAAATAACAGAGCATATAGAACAGAAGAAAGTACAGATGATGAAGACTATACGACGTCGTGGGCACTAGACAGCAAGGATCTCTAGAGCTCGTACTGGAAGTTTATGACACGAGACTGGAGAATGAAGCATTATTAAAATCTGAAACGCAATAAGAACATAAAGAACACCATAAATATATGTATACACTCACTCACACACACACACACACACACACACACACACACACACACACACACACACACACACACACACAGAAAGAAAATTCCTGTTGTCAGACCTGAAACAGAAGGGAGTAAACAGTGGAAACAGGTAGCACAACAAAATTTATTTTGTAGATAACATGTTGACCAAGTATCAAATGATTACGTTTACAGATGTCTGTGACATGTGGTTCCTGCCAGAATCAGTAGCCAGAGTAGCCGCCATTGTTGGAAATCACCGCTGCCACACGTCTCGGCATTGAGTCAAAGAGACGTTGGATGTGTTCCTGGGGTACAGCAGCCCAAGCATCTTCCACACGTTGCCAAAGATCATCTGGTGTGGCAGCTGGTGATGTAATCTGGGTCACTCGTTGAGCAACCATGGACCACATGTTTTTTATCGGCGAAAGATCCGGAGAGCGAGCCGGCCAGGGAAGCAATTCAATCTGGTTATTGACGAAGAACCTTTGGACAACGCGTGCCACGTGTGGTCGCGCATTATCCTGTTGAAATATGGCTGTGGCCGAGCCCTGAAGGTAAGGAAGGACAACTGGCTCCAGCACCTCGGATATGTAGCGCCGGCTATTTAAAGTACCGGCGATGCGTACTAGAGGCGTGCGAGAGTAATATCCAATACCGCCCCATACCATAATACCCGGTGCAAGACCAGTGTGGCGGTGCATAATGCAGCTGTCCAGCATCCTCTCTCCACGGTGTCTCCACAATCGAATCCGACCATCGTGGTGCTGCAGACAGAAGCGTGCCTCGTCAGTAAAGACAACGTCATTCCATTCTGCCGTCCACATCCGTCTGTCATCACACCATTGGCGACGGAGACGTCTGTGGTTCTGCGTCAATGGACGTCTTGCGGACAGACCATTCTGCTGTAAACTGCGTCGAATGGTACGCGCAGACACTGGATGATGCGTTACAGACGCAATGTGCTGTGCTATGGTTCGGGATGTCACTGAGCGATCCGTCACTGCCATGCGCACAATTTGCCTATCAGCACGTGCAGTGGTGCACCGAGGTGAATGCGATCGACCACGTCGGTTCGTCGTACCCTCCTGCATCCAACGGTCACATATCCGCATTACAGTTGTTTGGTTTCGTCCAACACGACTAGCGATTTCTCTGTATGATAATCCACAATCTCGGTAAGCCACTATCCTTCCTCTGTCGAACTCGGATACTTGATCATACGATGTTCGCTGTTGTCTACGAGGCATAACTGATCGTCTTGTGAAATAACCACAAGGTAAACACACGTGCCGAACGTACACCCGTCGAAATCGCCAAACCTTAAATGGCGCTATGAGGTGGCGCCACAGGCGCGCGTGATGTGCGTCTGCGCTGAAATTCTAATCAGTTGCATATCTCATCGCTGCAAAGCCATGGTGTAAATTTCACTCGATTCGGATGCTTCCTTCAGGGTGTTGCATTTACGGTGGCCAGCAGTGTAATTAAATTGATACACGAGATAGCTCCATCGCTGCAATAAGAGGATGTTACAGCCTCTCTGCAACACACTAAAATCTCCTGCCAAGAGCGTAGGTCAGAGGCGAGAAACTTCACAAAATTTGAATAACTTGATCATACTCGTTGTTTCATCAAAAAGAGAGAGAGAGAACGGGTACCCACCTAAATTTTATTATGACAGTTTATTACAATATAAAATGCACTAATTTTAAGTGTGTCGTACAGTTAATACACGCCACGGGCATCATCGCCTGAAAAAAAGAGGGGGGGGGGGGATGCAGTGACCAGGCGTCACGGGACAGTGCCGAAGTAGGAATGGGGTCAGGGCTGCTTCATACTCATTCAGTGCGCGGCAAGAGGAACGCACGGCCTAATAGTTGACTTCACCACGTGCAGCCTGTTTTCGTTCTCTGTCAGCCACTCATCCTCATCAGCAAGATGACAACCTGCAAGGAGAATGGCACATTATGTCACGGGATATCTCCCGCAGGCCTCGTCAGGTATCTGGTCTGCTTGTTCATTTCCCCAAATGTCCACATTTCCGTCTACCCAGGAGATTGACACTAGCTTGCAACGCTTTTGAAGGAAGCACGATTGGTCACCTTTTAGCTGGACCATTCTCTCCACTGGGTAAATGCACTGCAAAGACTGTACAGCACTAAAGTTGTCGGAACGGTTAGGAGACAGTTTGCCCTGAAGATGTCTCATGTGCCCCAATTGCCTACATAATCGCACGGAGCTCTGTGGTATATGCTGTATATATACGATTTAGGCGAGTCCTGAAGAGGTTGTAATGGATCCATTAGTGATCACTACTGTAAAACTATGACTCCTCTCTAAGATGTTGAAAAGCATAGGCTGAAATGTAAAATCTGGAGAACAGTTTTTCTTATAATGCGTCAAGTCCAAAATAAATGTGGGCCTCTGTAGGAACCGAGTTGGACATACGCTACAACCTCAGTGTAAAAGTTTAAAAGCAGCCACATACATCTGTAAAAGACAACCCTTCTCACTGATCTTATAGGGCCTAGTCGATTAGGAAAAGCCTTTCCGTTGGCGACCAAGCAACGCTATGGTGCGTCGGTATGTTTGCCGTGGACCTGTCGCACCATTAGGAGTCGACAACGTGAAGCGGTAGATCACAAGCCTTTGTGCAAACGCTCGATGTGGACTGGTTCCAAAGGAGCCAGAGGCCAGCGAAATTCCTTCATGGTGCACCACGTCCAAAATCTGTAAATAAGTCGATAATGCAGAACAATTGCCGTGCACCCTTCATGAAACCGAGATAGCACGAAAGCGGTGTAAAGCTGGAGGAGGCGAGTTTGGTCTGCTCGCCATGAACTCTGGCTAAGGTAACTTAAAATTACTGAGTGCTTTCTGGGGCCGTCGTTTCAGGTCCCTGAGGTGTGCCAACCACAATAGCCCTCATCCTCAACTCAGAAAATTCTAAAAAACAACGTGAACGGCTAAAAGGAACGTGAACAGGCTTCTCGGTGGAGGAATTAAAACCCTTCTTCCCCGCCCTTTCCTCTAACCGCCTAAAGGTAAGTTGCAGCTGACGAGTAGTTGTGCAGGGCTATAGAAGGAGCACAACACACTGAAGTCGTCAATAAACAAGGAACACTGGACATAGTCTTGAACAACTGACTTGATGCTATTGATAGCTATGGCATGGACAGTCATAATCAAGACGCTACCTGTTTAAGTATTCAGAGAGGATGTCACCGATTGAATATCTAAAATAGTGCAATGAGAGGAAGAACCGTGTAATGGTGGGAAGACGTCCGCAAAAACCCCAAGAGAAGAAAAAATTGATTGTATTATCTGGGTTGTTACACAAAAATTCTGACCATCAGATGCGTATATCGTATGAACAATGTAGCACAGGTAGTACAGAATTCTGTCTGAGAGAAATATTGTTTATGGCACAACTTCACTGAGAGAAGGGATTGTACATTATATTATGTACGTGTAGTGAACCGGGGACCTAGAAACGACGGAGAAGTTTCGTCCCGCCCCAGCCCTCAGTCGTTCACAACACCAACAGACCACAGCAGCCCACTCACCTCTTCACCCCCCCCCCACCCCCCCACACACACAACGAACTCAGGGTTACTGTGCGGTTCAGCCCCCAGTGGAGTCCACGGGAATGTCTCACACCAGACGAGTGTAGCCCCAGTGTTTGCGTGATAGAATAATGATGGTGGACGCGTACGTGGAGAAACTGTTTGTGCAGCAGTCGCCGACATAATGTAATTGAGACGGAAAAAGGGGAACCAGACCGCATTCGCCGAGGCAGATGGAAAAACGCCTTAAAAACCACTGATCTGTGGTGAAGTCTGTCAGTACAATATTCACTCTAGCAAGCACAACAATTAAACCTGAAGAATACACAATGATAATACTTCATGCAACAAATGAGGATGCATGTTTATTCAGCCACTTTTATGAAAATTGCCGAGGCAGATGGAAAAACGACTTACAAACCGTCCACAGGCTGTCCGGCACACCGGACCTCGACACTAATCCTCCAGGCGGATTCGTGCCGGGGTCCGGCCCGCCTTCCCGCTCGGGAAGCAGCGCATTAAATCGTGCGGCTAGCCGGGCGCGCCAGAGAAGGGATAAAATGTAAATGTCGTGTGACTAGGGCCTCCTGTCGGGTAGACCGTTCGCCGGGTCCAAGTCTTTCGTTTCGACGCCGCTTCGGCGACTTGCGCGTCGATGGGGATGAAATGATCATGATTAGGACAACACGACACCCAGTCACTGAGCGGAGAAAATCTCCGACCCAGCCGGGCTCTTAGGATTGACATTCTATCGCGCTGACCACTCAGCTACCGGGGGCGGAGAGAGAAGGGATAGATTGATAGGACATTACATGGGGCCTCAACGAATTAGTAACATCGGAGGCAACTGCGAGTATCAAGATGTGGAGAGGTAGGCAAAACCTTCAGTACAGCGAACAGGTAGTTAGTTACGGGGATATGAAGACAGTAGGACAGCGAGGACTAGCATGGCGAGTAGCATCAGTCAGTCCTATATGCTAAAAGAGCTCATCAACAACAAATAACTTGGTTTCCGTCGAAGCTACTCAAAGCTACTTGTTTTTCAGGGTCCTGTAACATAGGTCACCGTATTAATCTACGCAGTGACATTGACAATACATAAATATTATTAACACTTGCGTAACTCTAGCGTGCTAGGTACAGAGGAACAGCAACTCAATTTTGACTGTGATGTAAATGGAAACCGCTACAGTTACAACTAAAATGGACGTTTCCAGGAGGTAGGAGACGAGGTACTGCCGGCCGCGGTGGTCTAGCGGTTCTGGCGCTGCAGTCCGGAACGGCGGTACTGCTACGGTCGCAGGTTCGAACCCTGCCTCGGGAATGGGTGTGTGTGATGTCCTTAGGTTAGTTAGGTTTAACTAGTTCTAAGTTCTAGGGGACTTATGCCCTCAGATGTTGAGTCCCATAGTGCTCAGAGCCATTTGAACCATTTGAACGAGGTACTGTCGGAAGTACAGCTGTGAGGAGGGGGCGTAAGTCGTGCTTGGGTAGATCACATGGTAGAACACTTGCCCGCGAATGGCGAAGGTCCTGAGTTTGAGTCTCGGTCCGGCACACAGTTTTAATCTGCCAGGAAGGTTCAGAATGGATGTTTATTTAGTAGGTGATCGATTTCGGTCTAAGCTCATTCTAAAACTAGTCATAGTTTACGAATTAAACTGTCTGTCGACGTGTTGATTTGAGAATGGGCATAGCTCGAAACCGGACACTGACTAAATAAACATTCATTTTAGTTGCAACTCTGGATGTCGCTTTTTGCATCATATTGTCATCATGCTGTTCAGTCTTCCGAAAAATACGTACATTCATATCGTGCGTGAAAGACTTAACTGTTCAGTTCCATTGTGCTGCTGTACGGAAACGTATCGCTACTATATTGATAAACGAACTACGAACATGTAACAGACTGGACTTCATTTTTAACGGTCAAAGAAAACTGTGAAAAAGTGAAAACTCTGTGACGAGAAAAAAAAAACCCGAGATAGCGCAACGCTATTAACTACACTTAGCAGAAGTCTTACCATCTGTCAGATCATCTATCAGTGACTGTGCGATGTCGAAGCCCCCCAATCGACAGTTTCAGGTCGTAGACTATCACATGTGTCACGCGCTCAGCCAAGTGTAAATGACGTCTGAGCCCATTTTTTCCGCTCCATTAGTCCTGCGTCCAACGTAAACCGCTTCTCGTATCGAGACAAGTTGCGTACAGCTATTGCGGCCATAATGTACTCTTACATCTCGTATATTGACGATATATGAGTGCGGCACGAACAGAGAACAGTACGTATGACTCAAAAATCTTCCTTTTTCGTATCCTTCGTAGTTGGTAGTTGGTAGAGGGCAGGGGTGCAAATGAGACTGATACACTTTATTAATACATCTCTGGAGTAAGATGGAGATGCAACTCCCCGAGCTATTTCTGTTCTCTCCAGTACCTCATCTGCACAGAACTCAAGTATACGGCTTTATGAATAAATAAACTGAGCGTAAACAGACCTTAACATATGGTTTTCATGCATTAGGTCGTTTCCTACGCTTTACATGTATTACTTTCAAAAGAACTGGATCCGTAGCATAGTCACAGTAGGTTGTGTAGTGTAGTGGTACACACTCTAGCACCTGTCGACAAACAGATTACCGTAGATGAATGACAGGATTTTCGAAATAAACAAATTAGATAGAACCTTGTAGTGTCTCCAGAATTTCGGTGTAAATTCTAGAAACACTCGGCCTCCAACCGTATCGAACGCTCGATGTTTTAGATACGTGTGCGGGACAGCGAGATTGTTTCTTCCGATCCACCTCTTTCTATGTGCAGGACGGAAGTTTGTTATTAGAAGACTGTAGGAGGGGCAAGTTACTGAAAACGACAAGTGTTTGCTGCCAGTACCAGAGAAGACGGGAGGAGAACTCAAGGTATAATTGTCATATTCTTTGATGTGTTAGTGTCTGTGGTGATTGTAAAAAAGACTAATGAAAATTTGAAAATACACTGCTATGCACATTCATGTATTGGACTCGCTTGAGACTAGAAACGTTTAAATTATTTCATATCTTGACTATGAACGAAAGAAGACACGTGTATACTATTTGAATATGTGTAAATGAGTCTAATGCTCGAAGAATGAGTTAGCTTGCCGAAGTTATTGTTTATGAACGTTAAAAATATATTGCGATTGAACTGAAAGTATTCTACGATTACACAAATTATTTCAAGAATAGAAAAGTAGTTAGTAAATTCCCTTAACCAGCACCATATGTTCGGAGAAGAAGCTTTCGGGAGATCGACGTAGCGGGTTAACCAGAGAAGAGGATCGGCTACACAGAACAGGCAAGTTAAGTGAATTGAGAGACTTGTGAGTCTTGCAGCCCACCACCACACTGTCTCTTAATATCGTCCAGAGAATGTTAGAACCTGTCACGCATTTCGAGTGCGAAAATATAAAAATAAATCAAAAGTATAGTTGATACTGGTAAATTTGAGAAATAATCGCATCCACAGTAACTGGCCAAAAGCAACCAGAGACCTCTTAGGGGAGATTAACATTGTTTGTGTCCATACCCTGCCTTCGTGACTGCTTGTACTTTGCTGGAGTCATTTTCAGTGAGGTTTCAGTGTTCCAGTGGATGAAGGGCAGCTCACTCTTCTCCAAGAGCCGTGACGAGAGAAAATACGTTGGACGCTGAGTTCTGGATGGAAGTCGACGCTGTAAGACACAGTCCAGAGGTGTTCCGTTTGGTTCAGATCGAGACTCAGGGCTGGCGAGTACATTTAAGTAATGCTACCGTCCACAAATCGTTGCCTCAAAGATGCTGCTCTATGGCAGGGTGCATCGTCATGCTTATACACACAGTTATCGTCGCCGAACTGTTCCTCTGCCGTACACAGTGACTGTGTTCATTTCGTACAGCATTTAGCGTTTTCTTACGCGCAACAAAGGGACCATATCTTAATCATGAAAATGTCCCACGTACCGTAGTACCACCTCCTCAGTACTTCACTACTGGCATTACACATGATGCCAGGTAATACTCACCTCGCATTCGTCTAACCCAGACACTTCCAGGGGATTTTGTAAAGTGTGATTCATCCTCTCGAAATCACTCCTTTCCTCTCATCCACTGTAAAGTGGCTCAGCGCTCTATCCCCCTTCAAGCGTCTCTTAGCTCTAACTGCAGAAATCTGTGGTTACGAGGAACTGCTAGACCTCTGCACCAATCCCATTCTTCTTAACTCCCTAAAACAGTCACTGTGCTGACTGGACTAATGGTAGCACTTCAGGACTCGCGAATTGCTCCCTCCGCTGATGTCTTTCGATTTTTTTTTCAACCACTCTCTGCAGTGCTCGACGTAGTACGTGAGTCCAGCCTGGTCTCAGTTTATCTGTGCCTGTTCCTTCGCGTTCCCAGTCCGAAAGCATATCACCAACAGTCATGCAACTTTGGAAGGAAATTTCCTGGCAGATTAAAACTGTGTGCCGGACCGAGACTCGAACTCTGGACCTTTACCTGTAGCGGGCAAGTGTTCTACCATCTGAGCTACCCAAACACGACTCACGCCCCCTCCTCACAGCTTTACTCTCGCGAGTACTTCGTCTTATTTCATTCTGGAAACTTTAGAAGGGCTGAAACGTCTGTACACGACATTGTTACTCAGGTGACATCAAATGACTACTTCACTTTCTGAGTCTCCGACAACACAGTACTGCACGCCTCCATTCACACTGGCGGGTTCGTCTTGCGTGACATCTATTGGTCGATTGCGCAGGTTGTCTGAAGACTTCTTATCAGACAGTGCACGTGGTAAACATCTTTTCTATGTATTGTAGATTACCATCGAATAGTTTGAAACCTGAAAAAATGTTGTAGATTTCAGTCTACCGGTGCCTGTCAGCTATTTTTTCTAGCTCAGGACAGCTGCAACGACCCACAACTTCGTCGATATCCATTATGTACTCATACCATGGCCTGCTCCTGTGATTGTTCCTTCCAAAGTCCCTTAAACTACAGTTTTCGGTTGTGCTGGGGTAAGTTGTCGCCAGCACACGAGGTGGCAGAGAGGTTGCAAGAAGATGGATAGTAGGCACAAGCAACGCGAGTATCAGGAGAGAGGCCAAAAACAGACTCGCAGCAACGCGCCGCCAACACATTCTCGACCGCCATTATTTAGATCACTGTGTAAGACGTGTATATTTCTATTGTCTATTGTCAAACCACAATTTATGAGAGATGTTTATATTTTATTTGGAAATAATTGTGGTAGCAGGTGTGGTGTCCACCAGACACCACACTCGCTAGGTGGTAGCCTTTAAATCGGCCGCGGTCCGTTAGTATACGTCGGACCCGCGTGTCGCCACTATCAGTGATTGCAGACCGAGCGCCGCCACACGGCAGGTCTAAAGAGACTTCCTAGCACTCGCCCCAGTTGTACAGCGGACTTCGCTAGCGATGGTTCACTGACAAAATACGCTCTCATTTGCCGAGACGATAGTTAGCATAGCCTTCAGCTACGTCATTTACTACGACCTAGCAAGGCGCCATTACCAGTTACTATTGATGCAGTAAAACATGTACCGTCAAGAGCGATGTTCACCAATTACGGATTAAAGTTAAGTATTCCAGCAGCTACGTACGTTATTTGTTAGTCTCATTTCCTTGACCTGTTCCAGACCTCACGCCAGCCTGCGTGAGCTAAAACGCGTGCCTTTCGGCTTCCTCTCATTGTGGGTTGGCTGTCTTGCCAATCCACAACAGCAGGGAATGTCTGCAGCAAAGTATTGTTGGCGGGAGAGAGCGCACATAGATATAATTTTAAAAAGGGTGGAAGAGACCGCGTATGGATACATTTTAAGAAAAGAGCGGGAAAGACCGCGCATCGATACATTTTGTAATGGTAGCAGGGATTATCTGCACCAGAAAGCATTGTTGGCGGGAGAGACCGCACTGCAGCGTTCGTAGGAAGTCAGTAGTAAGCGAGATGTGAAGCGAGTCGATAGCAGGTCTGAAGAGTGAGGTTGAGAGGAGCGGTGTGCCTGCCAGCGACCAGCTATGATTTACAAGAGAGTATAAACGGATGTGCAGACACATCAGCTAACTATTATCGTAAGAGGCACTAATATATATATATATATATATATATATATATATATATATATTTTTTTTTTTTTTTTTTTTTTTTTTTTTTTTTTGGGGAAACTCAAGACTACTGAAGGTATGTTTGCACAATGGTAGTTGTAAGATTACTGTAAACAGTAAGTCCCATTTGAACGTTTGTGAAATCATTTCATTACCAACAGTAAATATTTGAAGAATCGTTTTCAGAATATAATTAATTTTTGTCAGCAACATTGAATTACTGATTATAATCCATCCCAAAAACCATGAACGTAAAATTTTGCAAAATTTTATTGTTGTCAAGAAAAAGTTTTACTATGAATTACGTAACTTCAGTCAAATTAATTAAAGAATAACTTCAGCTTTGCTATTAAAGAATAACGTCAGCTTTGGTAATAAATACAGCCACTTATTATGACAGCCCACCAGCAGTTAATAGAGTATAGTAAAACAGAGTAAGTATATTCATGTCGCAGTTTGATGTAGCAGTCAGATCGCGATCCAGTAACAGAAAAAAAGGTAAGGGACAGTTTTGGGTTAGTGCAGGTAACGACTGAGGGCCACGACGACGACACATTCTATCTTTCGTCGAAATAATCAGCAAATCACTTTTAATAAGCAGCATTTAAATTTGTATGCCAAGATTACACTTATTATTATTGAGAAAGAGAATTAATTTCAAAAGGAATATTTCATTTGTTATTATTAAGCAAGAGATATAAATCCCAAGGGAATGTTTCATAGGTTACTGGAGAAGGGAAGGTTGCGTAACAAAAGAGATATAGAGGAGACGGGAAGGTTTCAACTGCCGCGGTGTACAGGGCCTAGTCAGTCAGCCAGTGAGTCCAGTCATCAGTCGCAGCCCAGTGGGAGTCGCAGTTGCAGTTAGCTCAGCCTCTAGCTCAGAGTCATTCAGCACCTAGCGACCAGAGTAGTGTACACAGCAGGACTTCCACTTCACCGGCAGTGAGGCTAACGTTGACTGTTACGGAAGAGCTTGTATCACAACACCTGGACTGTCTTAAGTTAAGAAGCTTCCTGTTTAAGTTAGTAAAGAACTCTGTTAATGCATGTGTGCAGTTGTGTAATAGGAAAGGGTACCGGCCACCAAACAACATTCTCTCCTTGCTTCCCATGGTACAAGCCTACAGTACGAGACGACACAAAATCAGTATAGGCCCACGTAGAAATTACTCGTCATTTCTAACTCTTCGATTTATTTTGCTCTCTGCCCGGTATGTTTCGTATTAACTCGGTGCAGAACCTCTTCAGTCCTTACTCTATCAATTTCTATACTCTCCATCTGGTTCCTGTGACGTCTATCAGTATTTCGTCTTCCTCATTTCCATATTGCACACCTGCTTAGGGCTGTGCTCGGAAGAAAACTTTTAGTGAAGGTTTTCTTGCTCTCAGTGTTAACAATTCAGATGTTAGGTGCTGTTTCTTTTAATACAATGCACTTGTTGACTTGGAAAAACCTTTTGGTAGAGTTTAGCACATTAAACGTGTTGATATGCAGAAGGAGATGATACTTAAAAGTATGTAAAGCCACTAGTAATCAATTTACCAATTCACACAAAAAGTAAGAATAGGAGATGTGGTGGCAGAAGGATGTATAATTTTCAGAAGGGTCAAAGAAGATCAGGGCTGTGGCCATTAACCTACTATGTTTAAAATCATTTTAAATGATTTAGTTATCATTGCTTCCTACACAACTGTAATATGGCAATGGGAGGAAACAAAACGAACGAGAATTGCTCATGTCATAACTATACTAAGTGAAAATGGAAACGTAATGAACAATATGTCAAAACAACTTAATGTCGGCTGTGTGGAATACACTAAACTCTAATTCGTCCCTTAGTAATCAGGCCTCTCGGTAACTAGTCGCTGAAGGAGGTGTGACGCATACAGTAATGAACTGTCGTGGGAATAATTCTGTTAGTTAAATACTATGTTAAACAATGCTACACAAATCTGAAACTGCTGCTTTCCTTACTGTTCAGTATCCTGGCTTCTGAAAGGAAACACGTTACACAGACCTCAAACAGAAACACAAAATTAGACACGTTGAGCTAAAGTTCTTCGTAGTATGCCATTGCTGCTGAGTACAATTTCGGAGACCAATTATTTGTTATAGAGCTTTAACAGATGAAGAGATAATCAAAAGCGAACAGGAAAGTTATGATGATAGTGCTGAAGAAGAGGACGTAGGAGGAGAGAATATGAAGGTATCTCATACTAATGATACTGAAACTGCAAAGATGTTCCTGGAGTAGGTTATGCAAGAATCAGATATGCCGTTCTTTGATAAAGCGTACTGCCGTTGAATGTCAACATTGTGGCAGCTGAAAATTTGTGTCATTTTTCCTAGTTAGTGATACTACAGTATATGTAAACACTCTAGGACTACATATTCTTTGAAAATGAATCTATCTTTGTATCTGATAACTTGAAGACAGGCACAGTAATCAGGCACTTCCGCTAAACTGGCACCCTATGTGAAAGGAATGGCCAGATTAGCAGGATTCTAGTGTACCGAATATGCGTAAATATGAAGAACATTAAGGCAATGATTTTTACAAGGCTTCTATAGAAGATAAAAGTTAAAAAAGTGTGCGTAGTTATTGGTATAATTTAATACCTTCGGGTACCTTAGATGCATAGTTATTGTTATAATTTAATACCTTCAGGTACCTTAGATGCAAAGTTAAACAGTAACATGATGTATATACAGAAGATATGAACACATAGGTAGATTTTGCAAAATAAAATAAATACATAAATAGATAAAATATGCTACAGAAGGAGGAGTATTTTCTGTGATCCACAAAATAAAGAGTTACGGAAGACAAAAGTTAACTGTTTTGTGTAGAGTGTTGCTTTGTATGGTGCAGAATTTTGGACACTATGGCGGAGAGAAAAGAAATTACTAGAGGGTTTACATATGTGAATCTTTAGAACAATGGCGGAGGTGAAATGGATAGGTAACGTGAAGAAATAGATTGTGTTAGGAAGGCTGAAACAGAAAAGTTAAGTACTAGAAGCACTTAGGTGGTCGGCAAAGATACTGACTAGAACAACAGATGAGAAGAGATAACACAATGAAGGATGCACTAGATGGAAAGCTGACTCAGAACGTCAAGATAAGTACATCATACACAGCTACGAAAAGAATGGCAGAAAACCAGAATGCCTGGAGAATGCTGGACATTCAGTGAAGGACCCGCTAATTGGCAGAGTGCACCACCATCATCGTCATCATCATTTTATGTCTTTATAATTATGGTTATTACACAGATAATGTGCTGCATATCCCTTGTTTATCTGCTCGACTTTCGATGTGTCATACTTTTCTCAGGCGTTGAACAACCAAGCACCAAGAATTTCCAGATTCTCTTAATTTTCTTTTTGTTTCTGTTTCTACTAAGACCGACAGGTATCAAATCAGTAAGCATTCAAAAATTTTTCGCAGTGTGCGACTACAGCCATTTCATTAGCAGACCGTATGATTCTGATGTTCTCAAGGTAAAAACGGTCTATTACCGTGTAATGACTCTTAATGGCAATTACACATCTTGTGAGGGTCATAGTAGGTGTTACGTTAGCGAGAGTATCAATGGTCGCAGTACGTTTTATTGTTGTCTCTGAAGCTGTGGCTGTTCAGTTGTTGCCACAGCTTCCTAACGCAAAACAAAAACTTCGAATGCGACTTCGCTTCATACTTGGGCTACAGAGCATTACGTTTATAGAACCGTGAAAAGTATTAATCGTAAACTGAAGAATAACGGCGCCCTAATTACGAATGCCGATAACAGGAACTCGTTAATTATAGCTTCCAAAGCGGAATACATAGAAAAAACAGAAGCATTTTTCGATCAAAATTGCATTATTTCCTTCGAATCAGATTCTACTCAAGCGTTACAGAAAGAGATAAGGACATGTTTGCAGAAGACTAATAAACAAATAGGAGCGTTTCAAAAGAAATGGCTCCTGGATATAAACCCAAAGCCGTCCATACCAAGGAGCCACTTCAAAGTTCACAAAAACTTCTATCAAATTCGTCCGATCGTGGACAGTACAAATAGTGCGCACCATTAGCTGGCTAAGTGTTCACATTACAAAAATAAGGACAACTTCGTTTTCGGAAAAAATAGTCGGTCAAAAACGCTGTCGAGTTGGTAACTAAATTGATTAATGTAATCTGCCAGGCCACATCAAAGCTGACTTCCTTTGATGTTTCCAGCCTCTATACCAACGTACCTGTAGATCAGACTTTAAATATTCTGCAGTGCATCTTAAGCTTCCATAAGAAATTACCAGATGTTGAAGTTGATGAGATCATGACTCTTCTGCGCATTGTTTTGAAATACAATTACTTTTCTTTTAATGACAAAATATACTCACAACCGTACGAGTTAGCAATGGTCAGCCCGCTAGCAGGGATTCTTTCCGATATATTCTTGATTGCGATAGAATCTCAATTTGTTGTTAGTAATATAGAGATAGCGGAGAAAATAAAGTTCTATGCAAGATACGTTTACGATATTCTCTTGGTAATTGACGGGCCCCAAGAAGACGTAGATCAGATACTTCTACTGTTTAACGATCTCCACGAGAAAATTATTTTTACCTTTGAAAACGAGTCACCCAGCAGGACGTTGAACTACTTAGATCTTACGTTATCTATAGTAGATAATCACATAGAATATGACATCCTCAGGAAGCATACGTTTTCTGACAATGTCACACCCGCTGATTCTGCACACTTGATAGTGCATAAAATTGCATTTTTTCATTCTAGTGTAAATAGAGCGATATCCATTCCCCTATCCGCAGAAGCCTTGGAACACGAAATGGTAACCCTTGAAAAAATAGCCCGAAATAATAGTGACGAGCCTGGAATGGCGAGACGGCTCTATCACAAGAAAGTAAATAATAATAGAACTACGACAAGTTCCACGTTAGGTACCATGCCGGAAATTAGTCCACCTGCAAAAACACCTATTCCATCCATTCATAGGTAGAGTTTCATATAAAATAGGGCGTCTTCTAATGAACAAGGGGTTCAAGGCAATTATTTCTACTAATAATAGCCTGCAGAAGAAACTGATTCATACTTTAAAAAAGCCTAAAGATAAATTGTCATTATCCGGAGTTTACAAGATTACATGTGGCATTTGCCCTAAATTTTACATCGGCCAAACAGGATGGCACGCGTGGTTCGACATTCGCTGAACACTTAGTGCAAACGGCTCACGCACCCAACCCTCCGGATAATACTCAGCTCTCGCAGTTCGAAGTGATGGGTGCGAGGTTGGGTATTTTGGAAGAAATGCAAATTTTTAAACACTTACTATATGATAAAAATAACCTTCTTAACGAGCAGCTGAAGCTAGGAAACAAAAAAATTTTTGAAGGTTTTCAACCTTTATTCCATCCGGCATAATTCTTTGGGGAGTAATCGTTATACCTGTGGTGTCACCGCCAGACACCATCACACTTGCTAGGTGGTAGCCTTTAAATCGGCCACGGTCCGCTAGTACAGGGTTATTACAAATGATTGAAGCGATATCACAGCTCTACAATAACTTTATTATTTGAGATATTTTCACAATGCTTTGCACATACATACAAAAACTCAAAAAGTTTTTTTAGGCATTCACAAATGTTCGATATGTGCCCCTTCAGTGATTCGGCAGACATCAAGCCGATAATCAAGTTCCTCCCACACTCGGCGCAGCATGTCCCCATCAATGAGTTCGGAAGCATCGTTGATGCGAGCTCGCAGTTCTGGCAAGTTTCTTGGTAGAGGAGGATTAAACACTGAATCTGTCACATAACCCCACAGAAAGAAATCGCATGGGGTTAAGTCGGGAGAGCGTGGAGGCCACGACATGAATTGCTGATCATGATCTCCACCACGACCGCTCCATCGGTTTTCCAATCTCCTGTTTAAGAAATGCCGAACATCATGATGGAAATGCGGTGGAGCACCATCCTGTCGAAAGATGAAGTCGGCGCTGTCGGTCTCCAGTTGTGGCATGAGCCAATTTTCCAGCATGTCCCGATACACGTGTCCCGTAACGTTTTTTTTCGCAGAAGAAAAAGGGGCCGTAAACTTTAAACCGTGAGATTGCACAAAGCACGTTAACTTTTGGTGAATTGCGAATTTGCTGCATGAATGCGTGAGGATTCTCTACCGCCCAGATTCGCACATTGTGTCTGTTCACTTCACCATTAAGAAAAAATGTTGCTTCATCACTGAAAACAAGTTTCGCACTGAACGCATCCTCTTCCATGAGCTGTTGCGACCGCGCCGAAAATTCTAAGCGTTTGACTTTGTCATCGGGTGTCAGGGCTTGTAGCAATTGTAAACGGTAAGGCTTCTGCTTTAGCCTTTTCCGTAAGATTTTCCAAACCGTCGGCTGTGGTACGTTTAGCTCCCTGCTTGCTTTATTCGTCGACTTCTGCGGGCTACGCGTAAAACTTGCCCGCACGCGTTCAACCATTTCTTCGCTCACTGCAGGCCGACCCGTTGGTTTCCCCTTACAGAGGCATCCAGAAGCTTTAAACTGCGCATACCGTCGCCGAATGGAGTTAGCAGTTGGTGGATCTTTGTTGAACTTGTTCCTGAAGTGTCGTTGCACTGTTATGACTGACTGATGTGAGTGCATTTCAAGCACGACATACGCTTTCTCGGCTCCTGTCGCCATTTTGTCTCACTGCGCTCTCGAGCGCTCTGGCGGCTGAAACCTGAAGTGCGGCTTCAGCCGAACAAAACTTTTGAGTTTTTCTACGTATCTGTGGTGTGTCGTAACCATATGTCAATGAATGGAGCTACAGTGAATTTATGAAATCGCTTCAATCATTTGTAATAGCCCTGTATACGTCGGACCCGCGTGTCGTCACTATCAGTGATTGCAGACCGAGCGCCGCCACACGGCAGGTCTAGAGAGACGTCCTAGCACTCGCCCCAGTTGTACAGCCGACTTTGCTAGCGATGCTATACTGACAAACTACGCTCTCATTTGCCGAGACGATAGTTTGCATAGCCTTCAGCTACGTCATTTGCTACGACCTAGCAAGGCGCCATTACCAGTTAATATTGAGATTGTAAAACATGTACCGTCAAGAGCGATGTACACCAATTATGGATTAAAGTTAAGTATTCCTTATTGGCTATATTAATTACAGTGTCCTGTTCCAGACCTCACGCCAGTTTGCGTGAGCTTAAAAGCGTGCATTTCGGCTTCCTCCAAACTCCGTGAATTGGCTCCTGCCAATTCACAACAGTACCCTTGCCAACATGTTTCTAGTACTCCCGTTTGCTGAGTTGCTGGGATTATCTGGTTTTCAAACCCGTAGTTATCCTCGTGCGGTCAAGTTCGATGATCAGCCCGAATATGCTAGGTTGGCCTAAAATAGTAAAGGCATTGCTCCCTTCACTTTTGACGTCCAACAAATTATTACAAATGTTAATACTATCGATATATCTTTGTTCTTTACAGGATAACGTATACGTCAATTTCGGTAGCCGCACCTCGTTATTCATCAAATTTTACGTTTAGAAGTACATGTTGGTAGCAGTCTTAAAAGTACGCATGACACACTATCGCGCCTGCGCTCTCGAGGCTACAGCCAGTTCCAGTACAACATCCGTTGCTGCCCTACTGCGGTCGCGAAGTGGGGCCGAGGCATTTTCCCAGATAAGTTATTGCAATATGACGATGTGTTACTATATCATAGTTTTTAGTTTCTGACGTCCATTATGGACAAATCGTAGTCCTGTTATTCTGAAGAAGGTTGATCTAGGTAAACATTGGAACTGAGGCTGTTGTTAATTTAAAATTAATATTTATACAGTTGCCGACAGCGCCGCGAAATGTGAAAGTATTATTTTATTAATTTCAATACATACTCCTTTTATCCAGTTGATAATAATTTATGTGGCGTGACCTACATCAGCAACTCATGGTGAAGTGATTTAGAGCCTGCACCTTCGTTTTGAATGGCTTCATATATATATAAACAAAAATCAATTGTCTTATGTATCAAAGGGACGGTTTGACCGATTTTGTTGATTACGGTGTTGTGTTGCTTATAGTCAGGCAACGTTTGTATGAAAGAAGATTTTTGGAAAATCCACAGGAAAAGTCGGAAATTCTTACGAGTTTCCACGTACATGAGATACGAGCAATTACGAACGGCTTGATAGATTTGGATGAATTTTGTCTAAGTTGTGTTCGTAATTGTCGGGACAAGGTTTGCATGAAATAAAATGTATGTAGAACCCATCGGAAAAGTCGGAAATTAGAGCCAGTTGCGAAAGATCATCAGTTGAGAACGACTCGTCGGATTTTCTTGATTTTTTCTGTTGTGTTTGTAGTTGCGGAAGGTAATGGTTTTTTTGGTATGAAGAAGAAAATTAAAAAAAAAAACAGCGTTCATTAACAAAAAAAAAGAATCGAAAAGTTCTTGACCGATTTACTACGAATTTCCACAGGACACTCTAATGAACGGTCCGACGGACGTAGCTTATATATGGGAGGAACACTTTTCCCACAAATCTCTAAAAGTTATTCAGCAGCCCGCCTCCAGTGGTGTCGCGACAGGCGTGAATGGAGGGACGAATGGAGACGTGTCGTCTTCAGCGATGAGAGTCGCTTCTGCCTTGGTGCCAATGATGGTCGTATGCGTGTTTGGCGCCGTGCAGGTGAGCGCCACAATCAGGACTGCATACGACCGAGGCACACAGGGCCAACACCCGGCATCATGGTGTGGGGAGCGATCTCCTACACTGGCCGTACACCACTGGTGATCGTCGAGGGGACACTGAATAGTGCACGTTACATCCAAACCGTCATCGAACCCATCGTTCGACCATTCCTAGACCGGCAAGGGAACTTGCTGTTCCAACAGGACAATGCACGTCCGCATGTATCCCGTGCCACCCAACGTGCTCTAGAAGGTGTAAGACAACTACCCTGGCCAGCAAGATCTCCGGATCTGTCCCCCATTGAGCATGTTTGGGACTGGATGAAGCGTCGTCTCACGCGGTCTGCACGTCCAGCACGAACGCTGGTCCAACTGAGGCGCCAGGTGGAAATGGCATGGCAAGCCGTTCCAGAGGACTACATCCAGCATCTCTACGATCGTCTCCATGGGAGAATAGCAGCCTGCATTGCTGCGAAAGGTGGATATACACTGTGCTAGTGCCGACATTGTGCATGCTCTTTTGCCTGTGTCTATGTGCCTGTGGTTCTGTCAGTGTGATCATGTGATGTATCTGAGCCCAGGAATGTGTCAATAAAGTTTCCCCTTCCTGGGACAATGAATTCACGGTGTTCTTATTTCAATTTCCAGGAGTGTATTTCTGTAATGTATTGCATACGTGCACTATGTGATCAAAAGTATCCGGACACCCGCAAAAACATACGTCTTTCGTACTAGGTGGATTGTGCTCCCACCTAGTGTCAGGTACTCATACCAGCGACCTCAGCAGTCAATAGACATCGTGAGAGAGGAGACTGGGGCGCTCCGCGGATCTCACGGACTTCGGACGTGGTTCAGGTGATTGGGTATCACTAGTGTCATACGTCTGTACGCGAGATTTCCACACTTGTGAACATCCCTAGTACCACTGCTTCCAATGTGGTAGTGGAGTGGAAACGTGAAGGGACACATACAGCACGAAAGCGTACAGGACGACACTGGACGATTGAACAGTGGAAAAACGTTGCGTTTAGTGACGAATCACGGTACACAATGTGGCGATCCGATGTGGGGGGTGTTCGGTGATCGTCATTTTTCAGCGTGTGTAGTGCCAACAGTAAAATTCGGCGGCGGTGATGTTATGGTGTGTTCGTGTTTTTCATGGAGGGGGATTGCACCCCTTGCTGTTTTGCATAGCACTATCACAGCACAGGCCCACATTGATGTTTTAAGCACCTTTTTGCTTCGCACTGTTGAAGAACAATTCGGGGATGGCGGTTGCATCTTTCAACACGATCGAGGACCTGTTCATAACGCACAGCCTGTAGTGGAGAGGTTACACGACAATAACATCCCTGTCATCGACTGGCCTGCAAATATGCAATAGTTAGAAAGGCAGGCGTGAATTTGGGCGGGCATCTGAAATAAACAGAAGCCCAGCTATGTAATAATTCATTACTAGCAAAATATTACCGCCAATTATAACTTTTAAAACTACACACTCAAAAGTAAACACCACATCGGTCTCTTACCTTGAATTTTTTTTTTTTTATTTTTTTTTATTTATTTATTTTTTTTTTTTTTTTGAGAGGTCCTCCATTCACTTTTATGTTTCATTCTGTGCTTCGTTTGGAGGAATTTCTGACATATCCGTTTCCATACTCACAACATCGAAATGGAATAAAAAACAATAATAAACACCGTTAAGACACGTTGCACATATGTAAGCAGAACAAGATGGGTGCCTGGTACAGAGTCATGACTTATTATGGGCTACTGACGGAGTTCGCCACTTTTGTAGTACAACCTGCTTGGACTTGGCCGTTTTGAAATGAAAGCCATACTTTTACGCACCTCTATTTGGATGGTTTTTAACATCATTTATGTACGTTTTTGACACTCAGTGAGGCTACCGTGGAAGTTAGCACGGATAATACTACAAGAAAATATTGGTATCAGAAAGTCTAAAAAAATGGATTTCATCGTCTTTGGTACTGGACTCCCCACTTGTCGTTAACCATTAGCTGCGGGGAAGTGTCGTTCGTTGCACTGCGCGCAGTACGTATTCAGCCGTGGAGACAGTATGACCTTTTGTCGTATGAGTGGTAAAATAAACAAAAACTTTTCCATTGTTATAAAATTAATGGAGGAATGAAATCAACAGAGTCAGATTCATGTGACTGATATGTTCGCGCTTCACAAATAACTGATTACGTGATCGCTATATATAAAAGGAAATGTCCTGACTGAGCAACAGATTTATCATACCTCAGCCCAAATCACCAAGTGTAGAAACTTGAATTTTGAGGGAGCTCTGCTCTTATATTGTAGCCATAATTTGAACAGGTTTCACACACAGGAATACCTGTCTGAGATGAGAAGATTCTGTACTGGCTGTAGGACTGGCGCTAATAACTACACAACCAACTATACCGTTTGTCTCTTTCTCTTTTTAACTCGCTACATGAGATTAAATTCAACCCACTGGACGACTTGGCAGTGGAAAAACTGGCAGTCACGTAAAGCCTCGTTAACTGTGTATAGTTTGTGGATTTACATATGTGCAATGGGCATAACAGCTTTCATATTCAATTAAAGGGAAACAAAGAGATCTCTGCAGATCATATAGTGTACACGAATGAACAAGTGGGCAGTAAGCTAGTAATGTACGAGTAGTTAATGCTTTCCGATTAGAAGGCGTCTATACAAAGACATTTTAACTGCCATCGTAGGAATACAGGATGAAACAAGGGCATTTGACTGCATGCTTGAAGATAGAAACCTGGGGTTAATTTTAACTAAGGCATCCAGTGTCTGTCGTGGCGCCAGTCTAAGTAGTCGGATCATATGGTTGACAGAAAATGTATGTATGGTGCAGCTTGGTCTTTCATTACACAATAAGCGTCGAGTCGAGCAGGCGACAACACCATAACAGAAAGGCACTTTGCGTTCTCCGTTTCATCATGTGCAGTCCAGTTAGGATTGTGCGAATTTCGCCGAGAGTACAGCAGTATACATTGTACAGGCCATATCGCTCGGCAATGGCACCAGCAGTTTTAAGGTATTTTGCAAAAACAGACATAATGTCTTATGGGATAACAGCAATCAGTGATTTTATAATGTTACTTTAAATCCGTCTTGATTGCAAATTTTTTATTATTCATATGACCGGTTTCGGTTCATTCAGAACCATCTTCAGATCTGATATTTAAGTTACAGGAGTAACCCGTCCAATTCAGCAACTTTCACATGCTACGTCACAGTTTTAAGATATTTGTAAATAGCGTCTGGATGTATGACGTGGGCGACTGGTTCATTGCTGCAGGTTGGTGGAGGCGTAGACGATGAATCCAGCTAGAGGTTTTCGGAGTTCTTTATGTTTAATCATAAACTACCGTAGACGGCAATCAACAGACTGGACCCGACCCGTGGTAGCATCACGTGTTTCCCATCCTGTGACAAACGGCCTTGCTAACAGCAAATTGCGGTGTTCTGTGTTAGGAGGGTGTCAGGAGGGGGTCACTGCAGCGAGGTGGGCAGGGTACCTGGATAGTTGGAGACAGCAGTGTCGCCCACAGCGACGAAGCGCAAACCCATGACGGTAGTGCTGTGTGTGGCAGTGCCGGACTTCTTACAACAGCGAGCGGGGAGGACGTCAGCTTCAGCTCGTGAGGCGGCGGTAGCCTCTACAGCAGCAGCCCTTACAGGTTGCCTTCGTGGACGTTGGTTCGCAGCCTGACTGCAGCAATCGTAGCCGCATCAGAAGAGCGTCGGCGACCCCGTAATAGCCACCCACAGAGGGGGGGCGGGCGGGGAGGTGGCGGCACGGGGGGGGGGGGGGGGGAGTGTGGCGGCATGTTGATGCGTAGTCCAGTGATGTCGATGACATGATCTGGTAGGCCGTGGATTTGCAGGGTGTCCTCCTAGGAGTCGTCAGGGGCATTTTCTCTCGTGGTTCGTCATGAATCTGCTATTCCGTTTTTGTAGTGTGTGTATGCAGCCGGCCTAAGCAAATACTGGTCTTAATGTGATTCATGCGACGCTTTCTGTCACCAGAAAGGGTCTGTTTGTTCCCAAATGGATCAAATGGCTCTGAGCACTATGGGACTTATCAGCTGAGGTCATCAGTCCCCTAAAACTTAGAACTACTTAAACCTAACCAACCTAAGGACATCACACACATCCATGCCCGAGGCAGGATTCAAACCTGCGACCGTAGTGGTCTCGCGGTTCCAGACTGAAGCGCCTAGAACCACTCGGCCACACCGACCGGCGGTTTGTTTCCGGTTACACACAAAATTATTTTTGTATAGGAAGTTTACGTCTCCATTCGACAGAGCGCTCCCAGAGTTGTTTAGCGTGACGTCCGCGTCGCTGTTGCCGAGCCATTTTGAACTATTTTGACATACGGGTTTATCGATGGGTTCTACGAGGAGTGGTTAGTATTCAGGAATTTGGCAGGGACGATGGTTCGAAGTAAAAAAGTTCAGTATACATGGGCTGCAAAATGTTTACCTTAAGGGATGCGAGCAATTCTTCATATTCGATGCTGCGAAACAAATCTCTTCTTGACAAGCTCCTTCCTTTATTTAACACGGAAGGAGGTAGTATGGGCCGAAACGACAAAATTTTGGCTCATTCGCATGGTCTCTAAAATGCATACCTTAAGAGCTATGAGTATTTATCGAGTAGAGTAGATGAACATGTTCTCTCAGCTCCTAAGGTATGCGCTTTAGAGCCCATATTTACTGGCTTTCTTTTCTTGTTTTGGTCCATACTGCAGTGTGTGGTGTCACCGCCAGACACCACACTTGCTAGGTGGTAGTTTTAAATCGGCCGCGGTCCATTAGTACATGTCGGACCCGCGTGCCGCCACTGTGTGATCGCAGACCGAGCGCCACCACAAGGCTGGTCTCGAGATACGGACTAGCACTCGCCCCAGTTGTACGGACGACTTTGCTAGCGACTACACTGACGAAGCCTCGCTCCTTTGCCGAGCAGATAGTTAGAATAGCCTTCAGCTAAGTCCATGGCTACGACGTAGCAAGGCGCCATTAGCCTTACATAGCAATTGATACTTATCGTATAAAGCATGTCTCATCAAGAACGATGTATACAACAAGGATGGAGTAAAGTTAAGTATTCCAAAAGCTACGTACTTTTCTTTATAGCATTCATTACGTATCCTGTTTCAGACCTCACGCCTTCCTTCGTGTGTTTATAGCGTGCATTGCGGTCCCCTCAAATTACACTGTGTCGGCACTTCTGTCGACACATCACAGTGTCTCAGAATATGATAGGCAAGGAGCTTGCAGCATAAGAGATCTATTTTACAGTACTGAAAACGAAGAAGTGGTCATACGTCTTAAGCTAAGTTTTTTGGAGCCCAAGCTTGCTAGACATTTTTACTTCAAGTGATAATCCTTGTCATATATCGGAACATTTACCATCCGTCCTGGAACACCCTCTCTGTTAAACTCGAAGAATAACCAGTATTCCAGCAGCAACTCAGTAACGCTGGATCTCTGATGTTGGCAGTCTACGCGGACCACGGTGGTTCTGCCGCTACGTTCTTAGAGTTTTAGTCTCCTTGTTAACAGTCGTCGACATTCGGGACAGCTGCATCGTGAAATTCCGATTTAAATACCATTTATCTTGTAACTAAAAACAAACTGACGTTTTCCGTCGACATTGGGCGTCGCATGAAAGACTGACGGGCACTGTGTATTTGAGCTGACTTCAGTTGGAAAGAGAAAAATCGAACTTGCAAATATCCTCTAAAACATAAGAGAAAAAGCGACTGAAGAGTCTTAGGAGAGACACCCCGTATACAGGGGGTTTACGAAAAAGCGTATAAGAATTTAACAGGACGTAGAGGATGCTCCACTGAACAATTTTAGGTAGGGAACCTGGGGTCGGAGAAATCGGTGGAATAAAATCACTTTTCTGTGTGCCTTTTTATTTACATTGGTTAACTGCAAATACCGTCACTGACACAATGAACGTACTATTTATACTGTATCATACAAAATTTGGTGAAACTGACGGACACCAATCTTAATGCAAGCATGACATCGTCGAACAAGATTCGACAGACCCTGACGAATATTCCTGGCGTGTTGCGAATCACATCACAGGCAGCTACAATTCTGGCAACTAATTCCACCTCTGTTTCCACTGGGGTCTCATACACAAGCGACTTTAGATATCCCCATAGGAAATAATGATGGGTATTCCGGTCAGGTGACCTCGCAGCCAATGGAAGAGGATCTCCCCTTCCAATCCAGCGACCTGGAGGTACTGTAGCCGCACGGGATTAGCAGAGCGGTCTGGGCCGCTGCAGTCATGGACTGTGCTGCTAGTCCCGGCAGAGGTTCGAGTCTTCTCTCGGGCGTGGGTGTGTGTTTAGGATAATTTAGGTTAAGTAGTGTATAAGCTCAGGGGCTGATGACCTTAGCAGTCAAGTCCCTAAAGATTTCACACACATTTGAAATTTTTTTTTGAAATAATGTACCGGTACTGCTCCATCGCATTGTACTGTATATCTCTGAGGAGTACTGAGTAATGAATGTGTCTGCCGTTGATTCATGTTTTAACCTCCCCAAATTAATAATAATAAAATGAATTTTAAATATTATTTTTCGAATGTGATTCTGATTTTAAATATTGTAACCACTGAACAAAATTGGTTCCCATTCATGATCTCCGTGTAGAAATGCATTCACATTTGATGCACTCACAAAATTCAATTCCTAAACCCCGAAATAATAAAAAAATTTCAGTAACCTGGTAAATTTTATGACGACAGCAGCGCTGCGCCACGGCCCTGTACTCTGAATAAAAAAAGCAAAAATTCTTACCTCAATAAAAACTGCGAATATATCTGCTCTTACTTAACATTTTTCCGGCACAGCTCCGTGCAATGCTGGCCCCTACACATTTGTGATTTGTGAAAGGAAGCAACTGATTTTTAAAATTGAAATGAATGCTTTTTTTTAAATTACTTTATATTACCAAAATTATTATTGGGGCATTTTTTAAAAGAAATTGGATGACAGTTAACATACATTACTAGATATGCGCAAGGCTGCTTCTTTACCTTCTACGATAATACTCATCCTCCAGAGTCCCGACCAGAGCAGACTGCAGACACGCGCAGACTACCGCCGACTACTGCCGACACACGCAGACTACTGAAGCCTACTACTGACTAGCACAGACTAAAGCCGACTAGCGACAAGCAACAACTAACTACATACTGCTCTCTAGTCAGAGACTCTCCTCTGCCTTGCCTATTGCAGGCAGCACATACATCGCATACCTCTTACATAATCCTCCACTGAGGGGGGGGGGGGGGGGGGGGGAGCAAAAATTTGGCAGCGATGGTGAGTCAATTGGACTTGCGATGAGCAACAAATTTTTCCTAATTAACTAAGTTTACAATCACAGAATATATACATATATATAAGTGCAGAACATGAAATAAAATATAGTGCACATGCACTGAGTACAGAACATATCAAGCAATGACAAAAAGTATACGCAAAGAGTACAAAACATATTAACAAATGACAAAAGTGCACACGCACTGTAGTATAGAATATATCAGGAAATCACAAAATGTATACGCAATGAGTACAAATCATATTAACAAATGACATAAAGTGCACACGCACTGTAGTACAGAACATATCAGGTAATGACAAAATGTATACGCAATGAGTACAGAACATATTAACAAATGGAAATGGAAATGTCGTGTGACGAAGGCCTCCCGTCGGGTAGACCGTTCGCCTGGTGCAAGTCTTTCGATTTGACGCCACTTCGGCGACTTGCGCGTCGATGGGGATGAAATGATGATGATTAGGACAACACAACACCCAGTCCCTGAGCGGAGAAAATCTCCGACCCAGCCGGGAATCGAACCTGGGCCCTTTGGATTGACAGTCTGTCGCGCTGACCACTTTTTTATTTTTATTTTTTTTTATTTTTTATATAACTTAAATGTCATACATCTATACGAATACATAAATAAGATTTACATACAACTTAAATGAAAGTGAAAATAAAAAAAGGAAAATCCGTATTCCAAGCGGATGGTTTTATCTTTTTTTTTTTTGAGAGCAGGAAGGCAGGGTAAACAAACAATCTTTATTCGTACAATTGTACTATCTTAGGGAGAAGAAAAGGATCGAGACAGCAAAAACAAAGCAAAAACAATTTGGAAACCAGAAAATCAACGTAAAGGCCGCCCTTTTTTGTTTGTGTAACATGAAGAAAGTAAATGACAATCCTAGTCACGGGCGGGAGTGAAAATGAAGTTATCATCTGCATCACAATCCCTGCAGCACGCGGTGTCGCATCATAAATCTGGCAGACAGCCATATAATCTTGACCATTTCTGCCTTTGTGGGCGGCATATATTCATGTATTTCTCCTGCGTCGACCATGTAGGCGCCCGTTGTCTTCTCAGTGTGCTGTATGCCAATATAACTGAACCGCGCAGTATTGTTTCTAGTCGTTCTGCTGCAGGAGTCTTCTCAGGTCTGGGACACCCCAGCTGTCGGGCGGATTGTGAAAAACACTTCCTAAAAAGTTGGAAAAGTAAGTCCTGTATTTCGTATGACTCCGTATGAGCTCGTGTTGTTCTTGTAAATACATCCAATAATCCATCACGGACTTAATATCGTACGAATACAAATATTTCGTCGCATGTCCAGCGATCCAATTGACCGCATACGTCTTTTGTTTGGGAAAAAAGGTCTTGTCCGGTAGAAAAAGTACATCCGATGTGATTTCTGTGTAGTTAGTGCGCCGAAGGAAGGCCAATATTCGACGCGTCAGCATCCAGACGTCCCTCGCTGCGCCACACACTAAACCATGTTCTTCCGTTGCTAACAGGCCACAGTTTGTGCAAAGAGGAGAATCGACCATATGAATTGTATGTAATCGACTCCTGGTCACAAGTTTGCGGTTTATAAGAATGTACCACATCGATCTCGCTGCTGTTGACAGTAATGGAGTATGCACTGCACACCAAATGTGGTTCCACGTTCTCGACGGGTATTTGAATTCCATTACGTTGCGGGCATGGTGATCCATCAAGCACCTATAGATCTCCCGAGTCGTGGGTAGTCTCGTCGAAGGTACTTGCAGACGAACATAACTGTAATCAACCAGAAATGAGGCAATGTGTGCAAGAGAAGGCGAAATATTGCCCACCGCAATAGGGGGTTCGTACGAAGGCGGAACAAGTACTTCTATCAGAGCTGACGTAATGGTGTGCTTTCGTTGTTGCCAATTTCGTATCATCGCTCGCATGTAAAGCGCCAGAGCTTTGTTTCGCACGTTTGTGAGGTTGAGGCCACCGTTCCGGAAGTGCAGCGTTAACGTGTCATATGTGATCTTAAACAACATCCCAGTACTAACATAGTAACCAAAGGCAGCCATGAGGCGGTCTGCAATACCCTTCGGTATTGGTAGGATCTGCGCTAAATGGGGCAGACGTGACGCTATGTGAACGTTAGTGTATGCCACACGCTGGATCATGTCAAAGGCTCTCAGTGAGTTGTTCCGTATCGCCAGACGAACATTTTGCAGAAGCCGCCGAGAACTCGCCGCCGCTGACCGCCGTAGTGAACGGGTAAATGTGATCCCCAGACATCTCAGCCATTCCACCGTCTGAAACGGTCCCGGTATGTCTTCCAGACCCCGTCCAATGTGCATAATTTTGGATTTCGTCATGTTAATGACACTGCCTGCTGCCGTCCCGTAAGAGTCTAGATATTCAACAGCCTGATGCACTTCATGACCTGATCTGACAAGAAGGATCAGGTCGTCCGCATATGCGCGACAAACGAAAGAGTTCTCATTAAGCGCTATCCCAGTAAGTGAGCGCCTCATAACACACATCAGCGGCTCAAGCGCTATCGCAAACAGCATCATGGAGAGTGGGCACCCTTGTCGGACGGAGCTGTTAATAGGAACCGTGCCCGCTTCCCGACCGTTTACAATCACCTTCGATGTAGCCCCTCGTATTAGCCTCATAATGATGGAGATGAAAACAGGTGGAATCTCCATTCGGCTCATGACTGACGCCAAGAAGTCATGGTTTATCCTGTCGAACGCACGGTCGAAGTCCACAGATATCATCGCTGCTCGCATTTTACAAGTTTCCGCAAGGGCGATAACGTCACGGTATTCACTTAACGCCGAGGAGATGTTGCTTCGCACCCCTAGGCAAGCCTGATCAGGGGATATTGTCCTGGATATCGCCAGCTTGAGACGAGACGCTAGTAGCCGTGCAAAAATTTTATAATCGGTGTTTAGCATAGTGAGAGGCCGATATTGAGTAACACTACGACTCCTCTCCATCTTCGGGATGGGAAGAAGAAAGCCCGTCACAAAATCCGACGGTAGGCGCATGTTCGGACTCATCGCCTCATTGTACATCGACACCAACTGTGGCATCATCATGTCCACGAATTCTCGATAAAGCTCTAGCGTAATCCCATCTGGCCCCGGTGATTTATGGGCCGCTCCTTTTCTGAGTGCCACCTTTATATCGTCTTCTGTGAGTGGCTCCATAAGCGCTGCCTTATCCGTCTCTGTCAGTGTCGTTTGCAGATGTTGCAGTATCTCTTCCCCTACCTGACGGTCCGTCGGTGTACCGGCATAGAGATGGCGGAAATGCTCTAAAAATTCATTTGCAATGTCCTGTTGTGTTGTCAGTTGACGGCCATTTAAACCGTGGAGCACTGTTACCAATGCCCGGCGGTAACGCTTATGTTCCCGCGACACATGGTGCATCGAGGTACGTTCCCCAGTGATGGTGTCAAGACATCTTGCCCGTATTGGGATGCCACCCAGTCGTCGTCGCGTGATCGATTGGATTTGTGCCTTGACACGATGAACTTCCGCATGATTTTCTGCAGACGGCACCTGGAAGGACAGCTCACGAAGCATGGTGTAATAATAATCAAGAGTGTCTCTCTGCCATCTCGCCTTATCCCGACCATACTGTATTAGAGCTCTTCTTATTGCCGGCTTAGTGCACTCGAGCCACCATTGAAGCACGGAGGTATACGTTGGTAGACGGCGTTGACATGTGGTCCATACCTCCTCGACTCTCTGACGACATTCGGGGTCCGCCAAAAGGGACGAATTGAGCTTCCATGTCCCGCGGCTTCTCCACACACTTTGCCTAGGGAGTGACATGGTACAAATGTAAGCCAGATGATCAGTAAATGCCGCAGGCCATCGTTCCGCGTCGACCACCTTATCCTGTAGGCCAACCGAAACATATATTCGATCGAGTCTGCTCGCCGAGTGACTGGTAAAAAAAGTATATCCCTCACGGTTCCTATGAATCATGTCCCAGGTGTCGCTTAACTCCAGATCCCGGCATAGCACATGCAATTCACGACAAGTATTGTAATGTGGTGTCTGGTCTTTTTGAGCTAAAACACAATTGAAGTCACCACCTATAATGAAATGATCGAATCTGCCGGTAAATAAGGGCACAATCTCTTCCGAATAATATCTCGCACGCGCCCGTCTGTTGTCTGTGCCGGAAGGGGCATAAACATTGAGAATGCGAATTCCATTAACAGTTATCGCCAGTCCTCGTGCCGAAGGTAGATAAGCCAGGTCTCGGACCGGAATCCCGTCCCGGATCAATATCGCCGTTCCACTGTCGTTGTTCGAGTGCGGCGAGGTGTAGGAGATGTATCCATGTACGTCCTGGAACTCAGGAATATAAATTTCCTGCACCATCAGTATATCCACATCCGACGCGTATATCATGTCCCTAAACAACTGCTGTTTCACGGGCGATCTAATGGTATTTACATTCACTGTCCCTATTCTGTATGCCTGGGGTCGAGTAGCTGTCATCTCCACATGATGTTAAAATGACAAAGTTTCACCGTGTCGATAGTCCCGTTGCACATCCGCCGAAGGTCGCCCGAGGAACGTGTCCCTGCGGCATTAGGTTTCTTGAGATGCGGACGGATGCAAGGCCCCATCAATAGAATGGTCCGCATCGGTGATGTCGTCGTCCTGCTCATACCAGCTGATACTATTGGTGTGCTCCAAATTTTCCTGTGCGGCATTGTTGTGTGACATCTGTTGTTCTTTCGCAGCTGTAGACTCCACCGCCGAAGGGGTAGCAGGCCCCTGAGAGGATGCGTCGTCTGAACGATATGACATCATTTCACTGTCCGAATTCATATGATCTGCGACATCCGAAACTTGTGGTTCCATGTCAGACAGGTCCATAGTGTTAGACTCGTCTGGGCTCCCTAGAAGAGAAGGGAGCGTCTCCGCAGAGTTTAGTCGGCGCTTCTTGCGGCGCTTTGGCGAGCGTTGTTTGCGGGCGCTAGCCTCGGCCTCTGGTGTTGGCGCATCTTGCATCTCCTGCGTTCCCGCCGCCGCCACAATCCCCTGGGGCCGTTCCATTTCAGCTTCTATGCCTATTGTGATGCTCTCATCCTCTTTCTGCGCCACCTGTAGTGTCTGAGATTGGAGGTTGGTCGGAGCCATTCCTTCTTCAGTGGCGTCCGAAGGCGCCTCAATCAACTGCGGCGTCGGTTCGATGGTGCGCTCCGACCTCGGCGTCACCTCCCCGCGAAGTGCCGTCACGTAAGTCATCGGCAGTGACGTTGGTGTGGTCGGATTCTGGAAGTCTCCGCTGGGGAGTTGCACGAGTCTCCTCTGCATACACGCTGATCGAAGATGTCCTTCACCACCACACCCGGAGCATGTCCTGGGCTGTCCATCATAGATGACAATAGCTCTACAGCCGCCGATGTTTATGTACGATGGCACATGTTTTGTAAGGGCAATTCGCACCTGTCGGACGCCATTGAGCACTGGATACGTGCTAAAACTTGCCCAGCGTTCGGCCGTATGACTAATAACTCTGCCATATGGCTGGAGTGATTCAGTGACCAATGATTCGGGTACCTCGAAAGGCAGCTCGAAGATTCGAATCGTACGCACGCCCAGGCCCGAATGAGCGACTAAAACTTCGCCAATATGACCATCGGAGTGTCGGAACTGGAATCCTCGTTTGGCGGCTTCAATGATCCTATCACATGCTGCGTCGTCAATCATCTTCACGTAAAGAGTGCTGCTCACGATTGATAAATGAATTCCAATAATCTCCGTGTAATTAAGATGCACTTCGTCCCTCAAGAAACGTTCGATTTCGAAAGCCTTCGGTCTTGCATACTCGTTACAGAACGTGAACTGTATCGTGGTTTTTCGGAAATTGTGTGCCATTGCGTTCGATTTAAACAGTAACACACGCGAGTGACGACGGTGTAAACACCGCTTCTTCCGCGACCGTTCGCAGCCGAGACGTAAACAAGTCCGAGCTGCTCCGCGGCGAAAGGCGGACTGCGTACCACTCAGCTACCGGGGGGCGGACATATTAACAAATGACATAAAGTGCACACACGCTGTAGTACAGAACATATCAGGAAATCACAAAATGTATACGCAATGAGTACAAATCATATTAACAAATGACATAAAGTGCACACGCACTGTAATTTTTTTTTATTTTACCATTTTACAAGAACTAGGATAGGAAAGGGAAGGATTGCATCATGGTTGTAGCACAGTAGGTTGCACGTAGCTGCACTGAAAGTCCATATCTTTCTACAGAAGCACAACACCAAGTGAGACAATCTGAAGTTCTCTTCCCTGAAGAATTAATCAGTGTAGCCAAGACACTGAAATGTCGTATTAATATTCAATATGATGATTTTGGTAGTACATTAGGTACACCAAACAGTGGGACCATAATAACATCTCCTTCGCTCAAGGTGGTGGACAGCATGTCGTGTCAACACCACGTTCCTGTGAGGTACACCAACATAGAATTAGTGCAAAAAGCAAATATAGTGCTCCATGATCATGAGGATAGACAGGACAAACGGATATTGCAGTAATTTCTGGTAATTAGGTCAGAAGGTGCAGGACATTAAGTCTTATGCCAGTTATCATTGAATATTACACTAGTCTATCAACTGATTTGAGTAATTGGTGGCACTCATCGCCCAGTTACTGAACATTTCTGTACCATGTATGAAGTATTACAGAATAATGTTCATAAGTTATCTGTTTACAGAGAACATTGGCACTCATTGACCAGTTACAAACCATCAGAAGTCATCATTCAAATCAGGAGTTAAAGAGTGTAGCATCAAGCTACTGGTATTCATATATATAGCATGTAAGTGACATAATATAAATTTAAAATATAAGAAACAGTGGCATTCATGGGCCAGCATGTATTGAATATTACAAAACATTTTTCATCATTCAAGTGACATATGACATATTTAAAAATAATTATTGGCACTCATTGGTCAGTTACAAATCATCAGAAGTCATCCTTCAAAACAGGTGCTAATGAGTGTAGCATCAAGCTACTGGTATTCATATATACAGCACGTAAGTGACATAATATAAATTTAAAATATAAGAAACAGTGGCATTCATGGGCCAGCAAGTATTGGATATTACAAAACATTTTTTTATCATTCAAGTGACATATGACATATTTAAAATGTAACATACTGTAACTATTACTCAACTCTGTGGATGGAAAACATCATTCAGTATTACTCATAATTCTGTTAAACTGGTAGCATTATTTGGGACTGGTAATACATATTTTTTTTTGTGCTAGCAATGCATTGCGTTAGGATCGATAATTAATTGCTGGGGGATAACAATATTTGCTTTCGACTTATTGCTGCAAATGAAGATGGGTAACGTCATTCGTCATGAGTCAGCTGTAGCAGGGTTATGAAACAAATAGAGTATATGTGATCACATTCATGAATGACACAGGTTTAATGACCAACTGCCTATAGCACATTAATTTCATGAATAATTTCTCCTGACAAAAATACAAAATGGATTATTAAGCTGAAAGAAGAAACGCATATTACGCTGAAAAGTAGTGAACTTCGAATTAACAGGTAATGAAAAGTGTATTAAATATATATGTTCTCTATCTGTCCTTTCCAAAACCTTCAGTCATCATACCATGCGACATAAGACATACTGTCAAGACCAACTGCAATAAATACTTAAATAACTACATAGCATAAACACAATAACTTCAACATTATCCTCATATGCAAAGAAAAACTTCATTAACATTACTATCATCACCTGCAAAGAAAAACTTCATTATTCATATCACTATATTCTTCATCATTATTCATTACCATTCATTATTATCTGCCAAAAAGTCACTTCATTATTCATTATACAACTATTCATAGCATAAAGTTCCTTATTTCTCGCATATTTCATCACTAAAACTAAGATGTGTAGTTCTGTCTGACAGCCTGCATCAATCGCCTCGTATTCTGGAAGAAAAAATTAGTTAAGACTGCTATCATACGATGTGTATAGTATATTCTTGGTAATGCTTGTTAATTCTGATCCATCTACTCTTCGTGACGAGGTATTGCATCTTCTTTCGTTCATTCCGAAGGTGAAATTCCCATAATTTATTTCTTTTACACGTTATTTCTTTCTGAAAATGATAAACAAAGATTAATGTCTTGCATTTAAATCATATACCCATTAAACAGAAACTGGTTTATAGTGATATAATTAAGCATACAGCACAGCATGACAGAAAACGTAATATGTCAACAACATAGACAGTGTGCAGATGCAAAAAATGTACACAGAGTATCACAGTGTAGCAGCAAAAAGAATGTAAAACAGTCACGATGTTGAGATATCATAAGGCAAAATGTCAAAGTCAACTGGTGTTTGTTACATCTTAAATATTTCATAGTGCATACAAGCAAAACAGGAAAAAAATAGATACATGAAGAATGGAAGATGTGCACAGTCTGATGTGTAACGACAAGAAGAGCGACCGGCTAACCTTACCTTGCCAGGCACTTGCCAAGAAAAAATATGATAAGCATCAGTAAGTAGTCACATTAATACAATTGCATAAGTGGTCATAAAAAATCAGGAAATGGCATTACAGTGTGATAAATCATAAAGTACACTCCTGGAAATGGAAAAAAGAACACATTGACGCCGGTGTGTCAGACCCACCATACTTGCTCCGGACACTGCGAGAGGGCTGTACAAGCAATGATCACACGCACGGCACAGCGGACACACCAGGAACCGCGGTGTTGGCCGTCGAATGGCGCTAGCTGCGCAGCATTTGTGCACCGCCGCCGTCAGTGTCAGCCAGTTTGCCGTGGCATACGGAGCTCCATCGCAGTCTTTAACACTGGTAGCATGCCGCGACAGCGTGAACGTGAACCGTATGTGCAGTTGACGGACTTTGAGCGAGGGCGTATAGTGGGCATGCGGGAGGCCGGGTGGACGTACCGCCGAATTGCTCAACACGTGGGGCGTGAGGTCTCCACAGTACATGGATGTTGTCGCCAGTGGTCGGCGGAAGGTGTACGTGCCCGTCGACCTGGGACCGGACCGCAGCGACGCACGGATGCACGCCTAGACCGTAGGATCCTACGCAGTGCCGTAGGGGACCGCACCGCCACTTCCCAGCAAATTAGGGACACTGTTGCTCCTGGGGTATCGGCGAGGACCATTCGCAACCGTCTCCATGAAGCTGGGCTACGGTCCCGCACACCGTTAGGCCGTCTTCCGCTCACGCCCCAACATCGTGCAGCCCGCCTCCAGTGGTGTCGCGACAGGCGTGAATGGAGGGACGAATGGAGACGTGTCGTCTTCAGCGATGAGAGTCGCTTCTGCCTTGGTGCCAATGATGGTCGTATGCGTGTTTGTCGCCGTGCAGGTGAGCGCCACAATCAGGACTGCATACGACCGAGGCACACAGGGCCAACACCCGACATCATGGTGTGGGGAGCGATCTCCTACACTGGCCGTACACCACTGGTGATCGTCGAGGGGACACTGAATAGTGCACGGTACATCCAAACCATCATCGAACTCATCGTTCTACCATTCCTAGACCGGCAAGGGAACTTGCTGTTCCAACAGGACAATGCACGTCCGCATGTATCCCGTGCCACCCAACGTGCTCTAGAAGGTGTAAGTCAACTACCCTGGCCAGCAAGATCTCCAGATCTGTCCCCCATTGAGCATGTTTGGGACTGGATGAAGCGTCGTCTCACGCGGTCTGAACGTCCAGCACGAACGCTGGTCCAACTGAGGCGCCAGGTGGAAATGGCATGGCAAGCCGTTCCACAGGACTACATCCAGCATCTCTACGATCGTCTCCATGGGAGAATAGCAGCCTGCATTGCTGCGAAAGGTGGATATACACTGTACTGGTGTCGACATTGTGCATGCTCTGTTGCCTGTGTCTATGTGCCTGTGGTTCTGTCAGTGTGATCATGTGATGTATCTGACCCCAGGAATGTGTCAATAAAGTTTCCCCTTCCTGGGACAATGAATTCACGGTGTTCTTATTTCAATTTCCAGGAGTGTATGTTCATTCAATAAAGGGTTTGATGTTGGAGATATGGTGATTCCCTTTGGTTTTTCTGGTTCTCAGAGTTTCGACGTGTACTACATTGGGGTGAGGAATGCTGCGAATTCGATATGGACCTGCGTATAGAAGCTCAAATTTACTACATCTACTTTTTCCTCTATTAGATAAATATCGTGTGCGTGCTAATATCCTCTGCCCAATGTGAAAGTCACGGCGTGTACAAACCTGTTTTTGCTGCCATCTCCGGCGCTCTGCGGCACGTTTGATGTTGTTCAGCGCAATGTCAATTATTTCATGGTGTCGTAGTCGACGAGATGCAGGAAAGGTTACTAATTCTTTAATTTTGTTAGGTGGTTCAACGTTTTTCAGTATAACAGTCGGAGATAGCATAGTAGATTCATTTGGTATGGAAATAGTTACATCTTGGAAGGAGAGTATGTGTGTGTCCCTATCAATATGTTTTTTATGGCAGTATATTCTACACAGTTTACCAATTTCTTTCATTAATCGTTCACAAGGATTCGAAGAAGCATGGTACCTTGATATATAGATCGGAGAAATGTTTCTAGCTCGTAACATACGTGTCCATATAGCAGATCGAAACAGTTATCCATTCTCGGAAATTACTTTCAATACATGCCCTACATGAAATAGAAAATATTTTACAAATGCTTTCAAAACAGTTTTAGCAGTAGCTTTGCGTAACGGAGTGAAGGTAACAAGTTTTGAAGTGAGTTCAACAGCGACAAAGATGTAGCAAAAATCTCTGTTAGTTCTGGGAATCGGTAATTTACAAAATTGATAACAGTCACCAAAACAGAGAAAACCCGTGTACTTTCTGCAGTTCGGATGGAGTTGAATTTGCCAAAATCCCGATTTCAAATATAATGTGGAATAAATAGCAGTACCATGAAATTTCTGTAGAAGCTCTTCCAGTGTTCGTGGGCGATCTGTTTCATTAATAATAATGTCATTGATGTGCCGCGAATCAAGTACGAGGCGAAGTGAACCATCCTTTTTCTTAACAATATGGAGCGGGTTTATGTATGGACTAACTGCCGGTTCAATAATTCCTTGGTCAAGCATAGCTTGCAGTTCTTTCTTAACTTGTTCTCTGTGAATATATGGAATGCGATAATGTTTGGCTTTAAATGTATCGTACTGCTTAACTTGAAATTCATACATAATGCCGGACATAGTATCAGGAATGTTGTCAAAATCTGGAGCTTGCTGTAAAAGAATTTTGCGTAGTTGCGTGCGTTCGTCGTCTGTATTTGCACTGCTCTGTTTAACTTTATCAGAAATCACTTGCATAACGTCATAGTCAGCTTCGTCTGGAGTATTATAGTTGTGTTCGTACGTATCTGTGAACAATGTGGAATGACAGTCTATGTCAAGTGATCCGGAAATGACCTCTGTACGATTAATTGTTTGTTCTTCTGCAGATAAAGAGAGCTGAAATTCTAAAGCCAGTTGTACAATTTCATCCTTTAACATTAAATAGGAGTTTTGAAAGTCAATAATTGCGTCGTGTTGTATCAGAAAATTCGTACCAAAAATATTGTCTGTCGTCAATAAGGTAACAATCCAAAAATTTGAGTGAAATGTATGACCTGCAATACAAAATGATAAATGTGTATGTAATTTTGCATCTACTCCTTTACGAGATACTGCTCCTTTTACTTTCGTGTTGCCTAATGGTAATGTAGGATAGGTATTCTCTTTGTTACATTCGTTGAAAGTTTCCTCATTTATAACTGACGTAGCAGATCCAGAATCGATTACTGCTGAAAATTTGGATGATCCAATCTTTACTTCAATGACAGGGTGTGAAATGGTTTTTTGAATATCTGGTCTTTCCTGCAAAAGAGTGTCTCGGATGTCGTCAAAAGTAATAACATTTTCATGAACAGGATTCTGCGTGTCAAAAGCATTGCTTGCGTTACTGTAAAATGCAACCTGTACTGTATTTAGTCAAATTCTATCTGACGTGCTATTATTTTCGGGAGGATGCTGTGGCATTTCCACTATTTGTACAGTTCTGTTATTTCTTCCTGACGTATTACGTTCGGGATGATATCTACTGTCTGGTTCATTCATGATAATCTGTTGTTGCGGATGATTTTGCTGTTGGTAAGACCGACTGTTATTAAACGTATGCTGAAAATTGTGCTCATTATTTTTACGTCTGTCATGATAGTCATTACTATAAGGCGCGTTGCGATAGGAATAGAAATGGTGTGCTTTCTGTACGTACTGATTCCCTTGTTGCTGTGCGTTACTATTTGTTGGAGCTGACGCTATACGTGTAGGCGGCGAAACTTTAAAGCTTGATTGACCTTGCACATTACATTGTTGGTTAGGCATGCTAACCGGCTGGTTTTGTTGCTGTTGTGGGAAAAAACCTCTATTGTTACACAAATGTGATTGCGACTGCTGAAAATTTTGTACATACTGATGATTAAAATTTTGTCTGATATAAAAATTCTGGCGGTATTTCTTTTCATTTTGGTAGCGTATAACGATAAATGCCACTTTCAGATAAAACTTGTCGTATCAGGTTTTCTTTACTCATTCCTAATTCTAGACAGATCGATAGTTGAAGAGCTGTTTTTATAGATATAAAGGATAGTAGAAGAGAAGGCAGCAGTGCAGAAAACTAAAGATGAAACAGCACTACTACGGCTTGGGGCCCTGTGCACGCTTCGGCACATATTCATTGAAGCGTAATGAATCCCCTGAGGTCAATTACACGCTGCAAATAAATTTCAGTTGTTGCGTTACAGGCAATACCGGTTGAAATTCAAAAACAAATTGTCGTATCCAGTCCAATTCTAGTTTCTGCATTACAGGCAATGCTGATGAAAACACAAAAGCAAACTGTTGTATCCAGTCCAAAGCGTGTACCTGTGCTTTGTCATTTTTAAATACTTTAAACTTTTTACGGATAAAAATTGCTTGTATTCAACGTTATCGTCTCTGATGTGTAAACAGCTTCAGGTTTGTGTAACAATCTGTTTGTGTGTGACTGTTCGGAGTCTAAGTCACGTACTGTCTGTAAATTACTTAAGTTTTACTGGCTGTGTGGGTGTGACAAATGCTCGGAACGTGGCGTATGCTGTGACGTGTTAGTGACTGAAACAATTTTCATTTCTGTCACTTTAAAACATTCGTCAATTTGGCTGTTCTGTTGTTCAAATTTCTTATCGACTTCCGTATCCCGAGTGCGTGAAACTTCTGCTGACATTAATTTAAACTCGTCGCGTATCTGTGTTGCGTTTTCTGAACAATGTTCAGTGACTGCACTACTTTCATCTCTAAGTGATTCTGTTTTCGCTACACGTGTACTACTTAATTCTTGTGCAACAGATCTAATTTCTTCACTACTGTTCCTAGCACAAGCCTTAATTTCCTCACGTAATTGTTCTTTAGTATCATGACATTGCACGGCAACGGCTGCAATCTGCTCACTAAATTGTTTGTTCTGTTCATTAAGGTTGCCGTGTTTTTCATTCGACTGTTTGAAACTTTCAGTCAACTGTTTGTAACTGTCGTCTAGTTTTTCTTTAAGTTGTTTGAAATGGTTGTCGAATTTTTCATTCCGCTGTTTGAAACTGTTGTTTAGTTTTTCATTAAACTGTTTGAGATTTTCATTACGTTGTTTGTACGATTCATTAATTTGTTTGAAATTGTTGTCTTGTTTTTTATTGTTTTCACTAAGTTGTTTGAAATTTTCATTCCGTTGTAGCAATACTGCCATAATTTGATCCAAGCCAATATTACCTACTCCATTCTCTGTGCTGTTTGATGGCATACCTGCAATTGTCACGCTTTCTGTAACCATTTGGTCATTTTGTAATTCTTGAAACGGTTTTGCTAATCGAATGTGCACTGTTGGTCACTAAATCGGAATCAAATAAATCTGTCGTACTTTGACTACATTGTTCATCTTCGTGAGAAAAATTTATCTGTTCACTATTCAAATTTTACAAACCGGGTGCGTCAAACTGCGCAGCGTTCATTGTATCGGAACATGCCGCGTCATCAATTGTTACATTTACGGTGGACATAGTTGAATTTTTTTGCTAATCATTAGCATTAAAATCATTACTAGTGATCGGTACGCTCTGATTGTCCGTAAATGGAGGATTATCATTATTATCACACAGAGTGTCGCAAGTGTTATCGGTCAAATTATTCGAGTCGGCTATTTCACTCATTACACATCGCGATCTACTGTTAACAGTTTTTCGCGGCATTTTCCACAAATCAAAATTAAGCACAAGATGAAACAAAGACAAAGCAAAAATGGAACAAACACAATTACAACAAAGAGCAATAAATTGCCGATGATCTGTGAAAGCAAAAGTGACAAATTAGTAAATGCGTTGCGCCAGATGCAAACTACATTTAAGTAAATAAGAGCATATATACGACTACTTATCAGAAGATTCACAAAGAAATACGATCCTGGCCGGATGTCACCAAGTGTAACCTCCCCACAATAAAAAATAATAATTAAATGAATTTTAAATGTTAATAATCGAATGTGATTCTGATTTTAAATATTGTAACCACTGAACAAAATTCGTTACCATTCATGATCTCCGTGCAGAAATGCATTCACATTTGATGCACTCACAAAATTCAATTCCTAAACCCCGAAATAATAAAAAAAATTCAGTAACCTGGTAAATTTTATGACGACAGAAGCGCTGCGCCACGGCCCTGTGCTCTGAATAAAAACAGCAAAAATTCTTACCTCAATAAAAACTGCGAATATATCTGCTCTTACTTAACATTTTTCCGGCACAGCTCCGTGCAATGCTGGCCCCTATACATTTGTGATTTGTGAAAGGAAGCAACTGATTTTTAAAATTGAAATGAATGCTTTTTTTAAAAATACTTTATATTACCAAAATTATTATTGGGGCATTTTTTAAAAGAAATTGGATGACGGTTAACATACATTACTAGATATGCGCAAGGCTGCTTCTTTACCTTCTACAATAATACTCATCCTCCAGAGTCCCGACCAGAGCAGACTGCAGACACGCGCAGGCTACCGCCGACTACCGCCGACTATTGCCCATTCACGCAGACTACTGAAGCCTACTACTGACTAGCACAGACTAAAGCCGACTAGCGACAAGCAACAACTAACTACATACTGCTCTCTGGTCAGAGACTCTCCTCTGCCTTGCCTATTGCAGGCAGCGCCATGGAGGTAAGAGTAGAGGGAGACGCCGTGACGTCATAGCTGTGAAGCTATGTGAAGCCGAGGGTAGTTATCTCAATCCGACCAAAACTTTGCTGCTGTAAGCTTGTGTGAATACGCTTGTCGCTCGCTTTTGGAAGGATTTTGCGCTATTATGGTGACTTTTGTGGTGTTCGGATGAACGAATCGTTCTGATTGTGATGCGAAATCGAAGGGAATAACATTTCATTTGTAAGTTGTCTCGTTAAGTGTGATTTTACAACTTCATTGTGAATGAACGTGTGCTACATCGGTACTTGTACTATAGCGTGTTTTTCTCCTGTATGATTTTAGATTTCCTAAAAATGAAAGTCTGAAAGCTCTGTGGGAGAATGCAGTGAGGAGGAAGAATTGGCGTGCGTCTAAATGGAGCACTATATGTTCTCAGCATTTCCGAGAAGAGGACATAGACCGAACATCCCTTTCAACAGTAAGGCTCCGAGAAAATGCTGTACAATCAGTTTTCCCTACACACCCAAAACATTTGCAAAAGGTATGTTAATTCAAAGAATTAAATTCTTAGTTTTCAAGTTCACGTTTCAGTATAATACGTACATATCGTCGATAATCGAAGTGTTGAGTAACTCACTTTGTATTCATCATGTACCAAATTAAAAGCTAACACTACATTAACTGGCGTAAAGTATAGGCCTAAACAGGACACTGTGTAGATTTACCATTCTATGTGCCGTATTTCAGTAAATATTGGTGGTAATGAACAGTGTTTCCCAGTAGTGTAACGTAACTGAAATGTCCCAGTACGTATTACAAACAAGATGTATTTATGGGGCTTTGGAGGGAGAGCATAGCTAACTTAGTTTTCAGTTTCAATTATTCAGTTTGTGATAGACGTTTATTACTGAATTAACAAAATTGTATCGTTTACATTGAAGACTAGCTATTAGTAATATTACATTAAAAACTATTTTTAATCAGAAGAAACGCAGAATTTCGCCTTTATGAGATTTCATTTTAAACAAAAACTTTGAAACAACCAATCTGATGAAGTTAGATGCGTATATGGTGCAATTAGCGACTGTAATACACGCAGCGCTATAGCACACTGGCAATGTTTTGGTCAGAGTGTCATGGCAGCGAGCCACGCCTCCATGGCTTCAAAACGTAGTACGGCTGGGATACGTAGCGCCATCTCCCCTTATTCTTACCTCCATGGGCAGCGCATACATCGCATACCTCTTACAATGTAACGTTCTGTCATGGGACAATGTAAATAAGGTAAACAGAGCCACCTTTTGGACAAGTAAAGTAAGCAAAAGCTGCATCATGACTTCATGGTAATGAGGCTCGTCCTCCTTGTTTCCTTGCAGGAATTAAAGAATGTACGTGTAAATAAACAACCAGTGCGTGTAAACGTGTACGCATGTTAGTTGTACGTCATCTGGAAAACAGTAACACTAGACAAAGCAGTAAAGAAGTTTACTTCCGTACCTCCTTAAGTTTGCTTCGCCGGCGCCAGGTTCTTTGCCCCAAATTGTTCAGTGGATCATTCTCTATGTCGTTTTACTTTTATGCACGCACGTACGGAAATACCATGTATACGTACAAAGCGGGCTAACTAATGAGGATGACAAGTATTGCTGTATTCTTCAGTGCCATTGGAATTCCCTGAAAGCTGGTCATTGTCCAGAGAATCGTGCCTCTAATTTGGACGTTGCCGGTGTGACGAAATGATGCTTTGGCCGTTTGTGACTCACTTGTCGGATACAGCACTGGTCTCGTGTCGTTACATACCCTGCCTCGTAGAAGAAACCTAGCCCACAGGCTTCTTATTTGAGAAACTGACTATAACAGGAGCAGTGATATATTTACAGCTGTTTTGCATTTCATACTTTCCTACTCTTGAATAATCTTAACCTTTCGGTGCCCTGATTTTGGTTCTATATATTTACGCTGGGTTCACTGTCTCACAGACACGGAGTATTAGAGTCCTACGTGACACTTACTTCACCTCTTTGAGGCTGAGTCGACGCGTCACTGGAGATGGACCCACACGATAAAGGAAGGTGAGGCTGGGATGTTGAACATGTTAGAGAAGCAGTAAAAAGTATGTATTACACATTCGATGTAGTAGAAACGACAATAACACGGGATGCACTTCTGCGCAAAATATATTTTGCTTAATCTCGTTAAAAATTCTTAACAATGTGTTTTAGATATTTATAAGTTTTTCATAGAGCATCAGGGGTTATGTGATCATTTTCACAAGTTCTCAAATATGTTTCGTACATTTTTCGAACATTTAACTCATGAGATAATTATTCTTTCTCAAAATCGTTACTGGCTTAACGTCTATCGAATTTTGGAAAGCTGCTGATGTGAGATCTACTTCTTTGTTTCACAACATCTGATTTAGCTACAGCTGATTTGTGCCACCTTGTTTGATCTCTGTGAATTATGTTGCGCTGATTCCTTTTCAACAGAGCCTGACATATGTATCAGTCAATCCAGCATCGCAAGAAAGAAATATTTACAAACCTGTACTTTCTTACCAATTATGTTTAAAAAGTAATTGTCTGCGAAGTTCCTCGCGAACAAGCCAATAGATGTCCTATCAATGCGCACAGCCGCCTTTGATGAATGTGGACTGACGTACGAGTATTACGGCTGTTAGTCGAAACAACCTAACTCCAAAATCATTGGCGAATGTTTCGTCTGCCAGCCTCGGTGAAATTAGACTCGCATTTCCTTAAGCACTTTGAGGAATCCTTTGGTTGAACTGAATGCCCAGAGATATGTTGCCTTTGAAAAAAAAATATAGGGTTTCCCTGATTACCGTTTGATCTTTCTGCCATTCCTCTACCATTTCTCAGGTTGGGCAATTCCTCTGTGTTTCACCTTTATCTCATTCCCTTAGTCACATTTTTCACTTACTAACAGATGTCTACTATTATAGCAATTTTTGAAACATGTTGATCTAAACTTTCGTTCAGATCGTTCCTTTCAACATTGCCAGCCAACCACAACGTAAAGGACATGAAACCAGCCAGCCTGCAAACTTTTTCGCACCACCTGCCCTGAAATTGCTCATTGTAAAGAACTATATTTTGCTCTAGACAAGTACTGTGACGAAGAGATTAATGTGGTAGCTGCGCGTTACAAATTCTTTCGCGTGAGTGGGAAACCCATGCAGACACATGAGCAATGTGTGTAGCTGAATTACAAGGAGTTTGTGCGCAATTGCAAATTCAATTCAATTGCTATAGTGATGTCGTGGTTAGGGGCGCCACTACTTAAAATTTGTCAGATCCTCACGTACGTGAACAGATTCTTGTGTATCTAGATCCTAGCTTGCAACAGGTTTTGGAATTAGTGGTGCGTGAGGACACGTATGTTGGTGCAGCAGTGGACTTTGATTACGTTTCTGTTTGTGCAGCTTAGAGTATTGGTAAACAGACTGTCATCCTCGTTCGCTCACCGTGTCACGCTAAGACTCACAAGGAATGCCATGAGTACGAGACGCAAAAGGACGATGCAAAGGGCAAGAGGGAGCAGGACTAGAGGTATCCAATGGTGAACACGGCATGAAGTAAAGCACGGAGTGTAATCGAACTGCTTAGTCGACGTGAAACTCGCAACAATGCCACAGTGCTAGTAGTGTTGTTACAAATCAGAGCGATGGCAGCGATGAACAAAGCAACAGTTGCCGAAGTTGACATATCGTCAGAAAGGATCCCAAGGAATTTTGCTGAGTAATAAAGAAATGGCAGATGAAGCATTAGCGTTTCTGTGAGATGAGTCACTGGAATGTGTGGTGTCGTATGTACTAGACTGTGCGGAAAATGTGCATGAGAAGTACAATGATGACGATACGAGCTTAACAAGTAAAAGTGGTACTGAAACAGATGACGCATCGTGTAATTCATCATCCTTGTCGGACAGGGAGCCACAAATCCCGTCTCCCGTGAAACGTAGGAAAGAACAATCGTTGTTCAAGTAAGGGGGACTAAATATAATTTCGTACATGGAACATCTCAACAGCATAATAAGAAAACAATTACGAACAGATTTCGAATAATTCCGCAACAAGATGATCGTGTAGTGGATAAGAAAAACTACGGATATTCAAAGGAGGACAAGGCGCACTTGTTACAGAAACTGGTGTTTGTGCGTTTCAAGGATGCTCGATATAATTCGCAGTATATGCATGTAGTGACGTACTGCGTCATGCATCTTAAACTGCGCGCGACATAAATTAAAGTGATTTCAAGGGAATCACTGAATGGTTGCATAGCATCAAAGAGTGCTACAGAATTGGAAGACGTAAAGTAACGAAGTTTCTAACAAACCGCCAACACGAAGATGCGCAGCAAAGTGCGAAATCGACCCGAAATTTTCTAGATGGGATAAATAAAATTATCCCTTGATTCAGTAAATATTTTGTTTTCAACTCCGACCAGTCGTGATTTGAGGAGGAAATGATATGAAAGGAACATTGGAAATTAGAGGTACCAACAGAGTTGTGTGTATGAAACATATTATCGTACTATGTGCAGCTACGCCTTGAAGGATAGCCAGTTTCACGAAAATCCCCACGACAGGCTGATTGACATGGAGTTGCATACCGTCACATCCCATCAGTTATCATTATCTGATGTCACCACTGTGATACTATATGCATTCGTTAAGAGTGGACAACCGGCTGAACGTACTGCACGGTTTGTGACTCCCAAGAAGTTGCCTTCGATCTTGATGGTGCGAATCTTTGCGATCACTATGGCACGCCATTTTTCATTCGATTTTCATAGTGCAAGTTAATGCATTGACATGTACATTTCTTGAAGTTGTCTAATTTGTGAGGTGTAGTACATACATCGCATAGATGGTCGATTTTTGACCTCTCGGATACTCATTTTCCGAAACCATTTTGATGTACGTGTTGTCATTAGGAGCTAATAATTTTCCTCTCATAACTGGTAACACGACACTTTCAAATGGTGCAAATGGCTCTGAGCACTATGGGACTCCACCACTGTGGTCATCAGTCCCCTAGAACGTAGAACTACTTAAACCTAACTAACCTAAGGACATCACACACATCCATGCCCGAGGCAGGATTCGAACCTGCGACCGTAGCAGTCGCGCGGTTCCGAACTGCGCGCCTATAACCGCTGGACCACCGCGGCCGGCCCGACACTTTCAAATGAGCATCACACCCAAAGGATTCCTTGTAAGTCTCAGCTAGTGTAGCAGGCTAGCGGAGTTAAATCCCGCCCTCGATGTTTCACGGCAGACAAGCGGCAGGAGTGACCCTGGCGGGACGAAAAGTACCACCACTCTGGCAAGCACGGCAACGTGCGATCTCTCTGTTTGCCGTACCGAAGTCCAACATGCACTTCGTATGCTCTCCAGCGTTTCAATCAGTGGATGTAAATACAATATTTTCAAAACCAAATGATGATTATCGTGTTACTCAGTGGAAGTCGGCAAAGACGTAACACACTTCTTACGTCCAGCATCAGGCTAATAAATTATTTGTCAGTTTTCATATTGTCAGACACGAAGTACAAAAGCGATTGGACACTAGTACATCTGTGATACTCTTCAATAAATGCACGAATGAACTGTTCGCAAAGCCCAAGCTATATGAGACGCAGACAGCTTTTTCTGCTTACTTTGGACATGACGTTCCTGTACTAGGTATTTACAGCCCTACTGCCTCATTTCTTAACACTGCTAATACGGTCTAATTCACAGTTTTATGACCACATGAAAGTGAAAATAGTTTTGCTGTTATCTCGTTCGATCTGTTTGATTTGCACGTTCAGAACAGTGTTACCTCTGCAAACTGTTCTGTATCAACTGACGGAGTAGCTGAACCTTGTGCTGAATTTTGTGGTATTTTTCAAGATGGCCAAGAGAAAGCTAATAATTTCGAGGTTCATATTATCACGAAAGGCAACAGGCAATCACGATTTTGCCGAGCGCCGTCCGTCTCTTAAGCTATCAGAGATCAAATTACAGAGAAACTCTCATCTTCGTGGGTCAATGGTATGATTTCCCCTGTAGCAATCAGTCTGTGGGCGTCACGTCTTGTTATTATAAAGGAACCATAGGCCAAATTGCCCTTATGTGCAGACTTCAAGTCAACGATAAATCCACGGAAAGTGAAAGGCTCTTTTTCTCTCCCTCAGCCTGAGGAACCCATGGAGAAGCTTAGCGCGTGTAGCTTCTTTTGCAAGACTGATCTTCTCGATGCTTACTTCAGCTTTCCTTAGATATATAGTGACAAGGCGTTTATGTGATAAACTCCTAGCTGGGGCTGTTTACGTTGTCGGTGCAGTTCTTTTTGGAAATTTGTGGTAAGGTCTTTGGGACCAAACTACTGAGGTCATCGGTCCGTAAGCCTACACACTACTTAATCTAACTTAAAGTAACTTATGCTAAGGACGACACACACACCCATGCCCGAGGGAGGACTCGAACCTCCTACGGGGGGAGCCGCGCGGACCGTGACAAGGCGCCAAAGAGGGCGCGGCTACTCCGCGCGGCGTTGTCGGTGCAGCCTTTAAACAGTGCGCCAGCGTCTGCAGTTTTTCAGTGGTACTTATCATAATTGACTGCTACTGTTTCATCTTCGTTTACCTATCGTAATTTCGGATCGAGCACCGATGAAGACGTTTCCAGTCTCACATGCTGCGTTAAAGCGTAAGAAAGTTACATTTTCCTTCTTCCAGACTGGGCACCTTATCAACAGTCAGACTGTCCAACCCTCTTTGTTACACTTAAATTGCTTCCGGGACCTGTCACCTCCTCAATATGTCAGTTAACGGCAGGCTTTATTGGGTAAACTGACTTATTACACTTGGATCTTCCCACATGCTGCCCAGACAACAGCACCCTTGCATCGATGAAAGACTGTTCTCTTTGAATGGACACTTTATTGATTGCAAGCCGTTTGTTTCATTTTTATCCCACTATGCCAGTCCTGCCAGTGGTAGTCACTTTCTCTTTTGGGGTTGCAGCTGCTCTCACACACACTAACTTCCCATGTAAACTCTTAAACAAAGTTCAGTATAACTATTCGCTGATTGTATAATATTGGACATGACCTAATTCCACTCATTTTTCAGCGCTTAAAGGCAGCTTCTCTGTGCATGTTGCAGAAGTTGCAGCGCTGATCTCTGCTCCTCTACAATTACCAGCATAAAACTATGTGGAGGGCAATGGCATAACATTTGAGTGCAGATGTTTACTCTTGCCTGCAACTGGCGTTGATATAGCGTTAAACACCACAAAATGGTTCAAATGGCTCTGAGTACCATGGGACTTAAAATCTGAGGTCATCAGTCCCTTATAACTTAGAACTACATAAACCTAAATAACCTAAGCACATCACACACATCGATGCCCGAGGCAAAATTCGAACCTGCGAACGTAGCAGCCGCGCGGCTCCAGACTGAAGCGCCTAGATCCGTTCGGCCACCGCGGCCAGCGTTAAACACCTCAGAGGGTTGTTGCTTTCACATTGATGTCCTGGACAATGCAAGATCTGACGGTTTTCCCGTTGGCCGCTGACGGATTGCTCAGACAATGGCTGCAGACCCAAATCTGAAGATAGCGTTACAGAATCTTCTCACTGGCCTGTCACACACTATTAAGAAGATTTCCAATCCATTCGAATGCCGTTATTTTGTGATACAGTACAGTTTAACAGTCCAGCAGGTGTCGTTGACTTACGTACAACAATGGTCAGTCCCACGTGGTTGTGCCACGGTCGCTTCAAAAGGAAGTTCGTCACCTTCCCAATCAAGGCCACTGGATCATCATCCACAGTAAAATGGTTCAAATGGCTCTAAGCACTATGGGACTTAACATCTGAGGTCATCAATCACCTAGACCGGAAAAGACTTAAAGCTAACTAACTTAAGGACATCATACACATCCATGTCAGAGGAAGATTCAAACCTGCGACCATAACAGCAGCGCGGTTCCGGACTGAAGCGCCTAGAACTGCTCGGCCACAGCGGCCGGCTTATCCACAGTAAGCAGCTCGCCTGACGCCATTGCATATGGGTGGGCACAGACGCTCATATAAAACAAATGGCCCCACAATGTCCGGCATGATGGGGGAATGCCAGACTGCTCCTCTGCAGAAGTATTTTATTTTTTTATTTATTTGTTTGAAAGTAACATTTGAACAAGTTAAATATTAAATGTCTCCCACCATAGACGGGAGAAAGCTTTTTGTCTCATTCTACCATTCCCAGTCACGCAACAGCAGATTGCCGCGGAGCTTTTGCATGGACAGCGATACAGGACACTACCTCAGCCACTGCATCCTCCTCAGTAGTCCGCAATTCCTTTGCTGTGCCTCATGATCTTTTTAAGAGTTTTTAGCAGGCAAAGGTACTGGAAACGCGATGTTGACCACTCATGAAAAGTTGTACAGGATCTCAATGAGCTGCAAAAGCGCCATCAGAATGATCTTCGTTTCAGTGGTCTTCGAAATCTTGCGATGAGTTTTTCACTTGCAAAGCCGATGCCCCGGAAGACCCTGCAGCATTAGTCACCTTCGCCTCCATCGGACCCCATGACGCCAGCTCCAGACGTGGAGCATAAGGCGGTTGGCAGAGTGCTGTCGCCGGCTCCACAGCACCTACTGCCCCAGCCGCCAGCCCTGCCCTGTTCCGTTGGGGCCGCCGGGGAACCTCCAATCGCTGTAGCACCTCCGCCAATGTAGAAAGATGCTCCGTCTGTGGGTGCTGGTGTGCACCATATGTATAGTCTTTCAAATGATGTTTCCTGGCGTTTGCAAGCTGAATGTCGGGGTTTAGACAGGAGCTTGTCAGCAGCTGAAGTTCTGAATACTGATTCCTCAATGGCACCTCTGCCCAGGCCTCCCGCTGCCCCCGTTCCCACCTTCGTTTCCATTAGTGGCAGTACACGAAGATGGCTAGGAGGTTTGGGGGGGATGGGGAGGGGAGGAATATGGTATTTTTCACTACTGATACTAGGCCAAGCCAGTCCATTTTTTGAAGTTGAACATGTTATTGTACTCACAAAGTGTGGTCAGCTCCGAGACACAGCCTCCTCAGCCTGCATGGCCAGCGCCACCATGGAACTGACTTAGAGGACACTGTGACTCACACCTGTCAGTTCAGTTTAGCCACATCTGTTAGTTCTGTTCTGTACGTCTAGTCTAATGATTGTGCCTCAACACTACGCCTCTTTTAGTAGCGGATATATGGAGTCATCCTGCACTATTTTTTTAGTCGGATTTGCTACTGGAATTCTAGTTTAGAACAGGAAGTTTATCAAACACTAGATACTAATCTCCTTAATTTACTCGCTGTCATAGGACACACCAGCCCCTTTTCATCAACTGTCAGGACGATCAAACAGATACTTCTAATGGAATTCCGTGAAACTGGCTCCATCGCACAACAGCAGAAAGCTAGACGATAGAAAATGGTTATGGATGAAGCAAAGCTACAGGAATGAAAATTGTTACGGATGAAGTAACGTCAACTGCTGTTTGGTATTGTTCAACAAGAGTACATGGCACACTCCTTGATGCGTCTCACAGGAAACTGGGGTCATGAGAGTTTTGTATACATTAAATGTGAGTTTTACAACACCTCGCCAATAACAATCCAGATCGGCTGTTTCAGAATGTTTCATTGGCCACATGAAAGCTGAAGAAAAGTCACTGTTTCCCCTATGATGTTTTGTTGCTGGATTAAGCTATTTTCTATGTGAACATGGAAGTATACGGACAGAATCAAAAGTAACTGTTCAATGTCAATCTCACAGGAAGGACCCATCGAAAATAGTCGGTGATCGAAGGTGTAGCTTCATGTGGAATATAGAACCCTCTCTGGCACTTCTACTTTTAGTGTAAATTAACAGCACCCCGTCGTCTGCAGTTGTTAAGCGAATATGTCCTGCTATCGCAGGTGTCTGAAGAAAGGATACGTCCAATTATTCTTCAGCACGATGATGCACCACCTCGTTATTGGTTAGCTGTGTGGGCATAACTGGAGATGAGCAGGTTGCGTAAGTCCGATGGAGTGCCCACCACGTTTCTTGGACTTGAGTCCATTAACTTTCTATATGTGAGTAAATGAGAAAGCATACATGCATGTAATTTTAGGCGGCAATCTTGCACACCTCCGGGAGTGGGTTTTCTGCTGCTTCTGTTCGCATTCCAGTAGATGTGCTAGCTAAAGCTCATGAGGAATATGTGAAGCGGATAACAACGACCTTGTTCTGTACAAAATGCGACAAAGCTCGATGATGTATCAAGCTATGCTCTAGTAAAAGTCACTGTTCATTTTCTCACGCAGTTATCTATCTGTGTGATATGTCATATGTCCCCCTTTCCATTTAATAACTGAAAATCCTACCAAAGATAACGCCTTCAGAACTGGCCGCCTTATTCATAACATAGTCTCACAGGTGCTCCATACTACTTGATCTTAAATTTCTGCTGGTTTCCTTTAAACAGTGTTGTTCCACATGTATGTGTCACCTTGGGTATCTGTATACATCGTTCGCTTTGGAAATTTCAATTCTTCAGTTTCTATCCAATATTTGAGTCAGTGTTACACGTGGATCGTCTGTTGTAGAAGTTACATGTCTAACTAAACCGCGCAAGTAGCACGAAAATCGGTCCATGAACGTATAAAAGTTACTGAAGCAAGGCTATAGAATCGCATTTCGGTGAGTAATTACTTTTCAACATTTATAGTGTTTGCCCGCATCTCGTGGTCGTGCGGTAGCGTTCTCGCTTCCCACGCCCGGGCTCCCGGTTCGATTCCTGGCGGGGTCAGGGATTTTCTCTGCCTCGTGATGGCTGGGTGTTGTGTGCTGTCCTTAGGTTAGTTAGGTTTAAGTAGTTCTAAGTTCTAGGGGACTGATGACCATGGATATTAAGTCCCATAGTGCTCAGAGCCATTAGAGCCATTTATAGTGTTTACTGTTGCATGAAACGGTATTTTTAACTGACTAAGCGCTCTTTAAAATTATTCAAGCTTGTGGGGCGGCAGGTGGAGTTATTGTTATATAAAATGTGTAGAATGTAATGTAGAAAAGATGCATTTCCCGGCCGATTAGCAACATACGTGGGGCGGCGGGTGGAATAATTGTTATTAAAAATGTTCCTATTATTTATTTAATGCTCTCGTTTGCCGTTCTCACCACTGGCTCTCTAACTACAATATTGGCAACCAGAAAGTGATTAGCAAAACGTGAAGCCTGTACTTAGAATTCCTAGTGCCCATTTCATCTGAGAAATACACTTATAGCTACAGCTTATAGCTCTGAGGAATTAGGAGATTGTCTCGGATTCATAATCAAAAACAATTCTCTCTAAAATGTTCACTATATTCTGAAAATCACAGACCAAAAAAGAATCCACACAATCCTACTACCAGAGCAGTTCAGTGTCTAATGCGCTGATGCAACTATAACTGTTCAAATTAAAGGTTTAAGTGAATTCTCGCCATAATTTGATGATAAAGTTCATCAAACGCCACGCTAAATAATGGTAGAATGTCTGTCCCACGACGGCACGTGAAAATACGACATACGCAAACTGAAGATAAATCATTAAAGTCATCCCAGAATTAACACTTCACTCGAAAACGATTTCATGGTTACGCGTATCCCGAGTAACTTATTACGGCATCCGAGGCTGTTTATAGTAATGATACCGATGCGACGTGACTCCCGGCACAGATGGTGCGCTAATCAGCATCTGGAGAGAACTAGGGCCTTTTTCTCTCGTGCAGCGTTCTTATATATAAAGCAGCGGTGCGAACGGCTAAGCAAACGCCTCATCAAAAAGGCTCTCCAGACTAGCCGCTGGGCTAGTAATGCACCACTTTAAGTTGTCGAATAAATCATTGCTTCCTTTGCTGATGGCCGATGAAGCTCTCAATTTAAATGTGCAATCAGCACACAGGTAAGTAATCATAATAAAAGTCTGACGTGACTAAGTCCAATATTTTGGGCGACAGAATTAATTTAATTACACTACACGCAGTAGACGAGCTCTGTACTTGCTCTTTGGAGATACGCTATCGCTATAGTTTTATAGTTATTCAGTTGAAACTTCTCACATCTTTATGATTATAGCGGGTCTCCGTTCTACTTAAATTTAAACATCCTAGCCTTATTTATTCTCCTACTTAATCTATCTTGCTTCCTTAATTTTTAAGACAAAAACCAGAAAATCATGAATTTCAACTAAAATTTTATTTTGTGAGATCCAGAATACTGTTTCTACTAAATTATTATGCAAAAGGAATCTAAATATAAATTTTTAAGTTTCTAGCTCTTTTCTGTTGCGCCAATGATTTTTACAGAAATACATCCAAATTTCTAAAATGGTTAAAGTTATTGAACTGATATTCAACACATAGTGATTTAGTATTACTCCTGACATGCTAGAAACGTTTCAGATTATTTACTTGATTTTTAAACTTTGCACAACATTTATGATGACAGTGGACTGGCTGGCACACAATGGAAAGACTGATGTGAATTTTATACGGCGTGAGTAGGCTGCTTCCCTACGTCACCCTCTACTTAATTTTTTTTGAAAGTAAATGGGAAAAAGAAAGCAAAAATTAATTACAAAAAGGGAAGCAAGAGTACAGCTTAACTCTCTATGAAAATTAAAATTTAAATGTAAACATATAGAAATATTAAAAGAAAACTGACTACCTACTTCAATTATTTAAATTTCTGGCATGTTCACTGTCTCTTAAGCAACATTATCACTCAAAATTTAAGGAAAATCAATGAAACACTTTGGCATACATATTGCCTTAGACAGACAAACACATAAAATATGTAAAATTATGAAAATCTTAAATCCATTAAATACATTTTTACGTACACAAATTCAAAGAAAATAACACAGTTATTCATGATACATAAGCAGATAATTATATCTTATCAGTCTTTTCTAAACCTGAAAGAAAATGTCACAAATCTTGACAATTTAATTTTTACACACGTGGTTGTAGCCGCTTTGCCTGGCGTTCTACACTTCCATTCACAAGGGTAGAGGAGGTGAAGCTGCTATGGAGTGCGTCCTTCACGTTCACTCTAGATTACATGGGGAAAGGGGAGGGGTCACTGTGAGTTGTGTCCAAGTCACTCCACGCTTTCACGCAGCTACCAGGCTGCCTTTATCTGGTTTGTCCTGTAGAACAAACAAAAAGAGTGCCTCAAACTCTGTTTACTTAATATCTAAGGGTGGGTCGCAATGAAATGGGGATATATACATTTTATCTTTCAATATGTTACTGGAACAAAGTTAACAGAACTTTTCCAATTTTACTCTCGTGGTTACTTAACTGTCATAAAATCGGTAAACAAATGGCTCAAAACGCCGTTAGTCACGAACTAGAGAAAATTTATGCTCAAGGCATACAATCATGAATCCTATTTAATCTCAATTTATTATTTCTGGGCCAGAATACGGAACCAATGCTCGGTACATTTCTGATACATTTGTATTTTATTTACTTAGCTGACTCATCTTCGATTACCTTATTCTTAGAGATAGCATGAGTATATTTGATTTGTAGTTGTCTTCTCAGTTTCTTTGTATATGTGAGTAACTTGTGGTAATAGTATAGTTCTGAGTGTTCAAAACACACTGCGTTTAGTTGACTACTAAATCCACTTATTGGTCCTCTGCTACTGTGTTAGTTCCACATCTGCAATTATGTACTTACTAACTTTGCTAGTGTCTGAACTTCAGTAATACTCACTCCATTAAAATTTAAAGCATAGGATAGTACATTTATTTAGTATCTATAGTGTATTGCAGCTGATCAGTTTGCTCACGTTGCAATCCATTTCCACTCGATCGGACGCTGAAACCTCAGGTAGTCTCTCTCGACCTACCACTAAAGTGCATTAAGTAATTATGGAGGAGCGTAATGCTAAATTGCTTAAACCTATAGGACACCTTGAGCTACTCTGTCTCATCTAACATAAGGGTGCCTATGGTCGCATTCACGCCTCCAACTCATAACCTCAATACCTGTAGGTGTGTCACCACACACCCAACACCAAAATAATGGCCAGCTCCAACCTTATAAATACTTCAGGGACGTGTCCTTTACGTCTCAAACACAAACACTGTTCAATTCTATTACACTGCCATTCCTTGCTACACAAGGTGAGTTCATTTTTACAACCTATCTGCATATTTTTCATAACACTAAGCAATCTCTTTTACTATTAATTAGTTAGCTCTACAGCATACAATAGGTTTCACTGCCACTTCAGATCCTGCTTGTACACGAATTCGTATATCTTTTTAAATTACTGTTGGTGAACCATTTCCAATAAAACTACAACTTTGTACTTATAATATTACCAGGGTTCTATACATACTTGTTACTCAAATTCCTTTCTATCTTAATTACATCATACTTCTCTGTTGTTTATGTCACTGTTAGGTTTGTAACATTAGGTTTTTTTTCACTAATCGGTGGATAGAATGGTTACAGAACTCATGGCTTGATAGCCATGAAGGAAAATTTTTGTATTGCAAAGAAGGAGTCGAAACTTTGGTGGATAGGAAAGATGAAGAATGAGTGAGACCTGAAAAGGAAAGAACATCTCACACAGCTGGGACTGCACAGCAGCCACACTGTGTAGAGGTTACAGAACAACCTCCTCCCTACAGAATTCAGTAGTTTAATGCTGGCTTGATAGTCATACCGGAAGATTTTAGTATTTGAGAGTAAGAGCTGAAATTTTGGTGGATAGAAAAGATGAAGAATGAGTGAGATCTGAAATGGGAAAGAAGATCTCACACTGCTGGGACTGCACAGCTGCCACACTGTGTAGAGGTTACAGAACAACCTCCTCCCTACAGAATTCATTCACTACCTATGAACTTCTTTAGGTCGATCACGTTCCTGAGACCTAATAGCTTTTTACTCTTAGGGTACTCTAGCGTATATGCATTGGCATGTGGTTTCCTGAAAAACACTTGGTCAGGTTTCACCTTTAATTGTCATTCATAACCTTTGACCACGCCAGGTCGATTTGAAAATATCTTATGATGCCTTTTTAAAACCTGTCTCAGTTCTTCCTTCTGATTAGCTGAAATTTTATCGGTTTCCTGCAATTTAGCTTCTATTTCGTCCAAAATAATTGCTTCTTCTTCTTCTGTGTTTAGCTTACTTTTACTAAGATTAACACCTTCGTCCCAATATCTCCTATTTTTCAGAACTCATATAGGCAGCTCCCAAGTTTCATCATTAGTTACTACATGTTTATCAATAAAAGGTACCGTAATTACTCCAGTTATCGGCAAGACCAATTTTAACTGGCTTCTTTCAAAGTCAACAACACTCTGATATTTCGACAAGGAATCTATGCCAATTGAAACCTCAATACTGAGATTGTTTACAATTAAGCATGGATGATTAATTAAATTACCATTAATATCAAAGGGCAGCAAAGCTTCTTGTTTTAGCGTTTTTGACACCTTGCCAGTAGCACCAATTATTCTTAGTCCTGATACCCTCATTACTGTAAGCTTGTCTTTACCAGGTAATGCATCAAAGAAGGACTGAGATGTGGCACTCACCTCACTTCCACTGTCTGAGAGACAACGTACATTGATACCCAACATATTCATTATTATTATAGGGTGGCTTATTCCAGTTTGTACAGGTGGTTACTCAAACTCATCCAATAGTTCCTTTCGGATTTGTCTCCAACTAAAGTGATCGACATCTGTCTTCATTACATTTAGGTCAAAGTGTGTAGGGGTTCCCTGAATTACATTTTCAGCTGCCTTTTCCAGTCGGTCTATTAATTTCAAATCGAAAGACCGCACGACTTCATTACATCTAGTTTGCTGAACATGACCCAAATTACTGTAGTCTGAGCAATTCTGCGCCTCCAGACCGGGCATAACACTAGTTACAACTAAACCACTTTCACTATTATCATCGTGTTCCTTCTCCAGTGACAACTGGTCACAGCTACTAGGTTCATCGACCCCCAACAGGCTATCCTCTACATTCTCACTTACCTCCTGTCCTACATCTGCTAGTACAGTACCAACATCCTGCACAGGCACTTTAGATAAGAGCACATCATCCTCATCGTTAATATAAGCATGAATTTCTTCTGCTTCTTCACCTGACAATTCAGTATTTTGTAGCTCTTCCCTACTGTTACACTGCTGCGCCTTCTCTTTCTCTTCCCACTTAGAAAGCGTCTCTAACACGGTATCTATCAAATACTGTGAGTGATCTAATATTTCTGCAGTATCCTTAGATGCTGCCGACCCCTCATCCACATGTTCAGTCTGAGTATTCTGATCCGTCTTACCAATTTCTGTAATTATTGGCTTAGGAAAATAAACCGCCTGGTGAGCGCCAGTGTCCTCATAGACGGGAACTAGTTTTCCTGCCTCAGCCTACTACTGTTTCCTTTATTTCCATTATAGTTAACTGGCACAGCATTGCTTTCCGCACTGTTGTTTACCTACATAATTTTGTTCGGAACAAAATTACTATCATTTGGATGCCATTGT